>NC_037328.1:157335830-157569121 GCF_002263795.3 Bos taurus | reverse complement strand
CCTCATTGAGACCAATGTACAGCAGAGTAAAGAATTAATCCATATCAGAGGAAGAGAAAAGACAATTGTAAGACGTTTCTCTGAAGTAAGAGAGAGTGTGAAAAAAGAAAGGAAAGATTACTAGGTATTTTTGACCTTGAAAAGGATTTTTCCACTTCTGTCAGAAGTGTGAGGGAAATAAATGGAAACAATGACAAGGAAATATTTCAATACAAGAAAAAAAATGCATAAAAAGGAAATACAATCATAACTAGCTCTGTGTAAACAGTATATACATAATCACAATGATAAAAATACCACTTTAAAACAAAGCAAAACAAAACAAACAAAAAAATATCTCTTTAACTACACTGAGAAAATTGTTAGGAGAAGTAGGTATGGGGGCAGGGTAGGCTTCCATAAAACAAAGTCAATAATCATCTGAAGTTAGAGAAGCCAATCCTTCCAGGAGAGCGCCCCCACTCACTGAAACTAGGGAAAACCCGTGCACAGCAACAAAGACAGTTCAGCCAAAAATAGATAAATAAACAAGTAAAATCAACATTTTTTAAAATTAAGGTAAAATAGTCAACAAGGACCTACTGTATAGCACAGGCAACTACACTCAACATTTTGTAATAACTTATAAGGGGGAAAATGGCAGAGTAGAAGGACATGTGGTCATCTTCTCCTGCAAGAACTCCAAAATTGCAACTCTCTGTGAAACAACCATGTACAGGAGAATGTTGGATCCCACCAAAAAAAGATACCCCACATCCAAGGGCAAAGGAGATGCCCCAATAAGATGGTAGGAGGGGCAAAATTGCATTTAGAATCAAACCCCATGCCCTCCAGAGACCCTTGGAGGGCTCAAATGAACCATGTGTGCACCAGGACACAGGGGCCCCACAGAGACTGACCAGACCTGCCTTTGAGTGTTTGAGTGTCTCCTGCAGAGGCAAGTGTCAGCAGTGGGCTGCCACATGGACAGGGGCTCTGGCTGCAGCAGACCTGGGTCACACAGCATGTGGCGTAAGCCCTCTTGGAGGAAGTTGCCACTAGACCCATCACAGAGACACCAAGCAGACAACCCACAAACTGCAGAACAATTATACCAAAGAAATTCTTGCACTGTTAAGAAAGTTCTAGCACCCACAACAGATTTCCCAACCTGGGGATTTGACAAAGGGACTGAGAACCTCCAGGAAATTAGACGTTGGAGGCCAGTGGTATTTCATTACAAAACTTCCACAGGACTTGGGAAACAGGCTCTTGGCTGTTGGCTCTTGGCTTTTGTGCACACACAAAACCTGTGTGCACCAGGAGCCAGGAAAAAGGAGCAGTCTCCCCACAAGTGACTGAGTTAGACTTCCCTGTGAGAGTCCAGGAGTCTCTGGTGGAAGTGTGGGTCAACACTTTGGCCTCAGGCAAAACAACAGGGAGGGAACACAGCCTCCCCCATCAATAGAAAATTAGATTAAAGATTACTGAGCATGGCCCCACCCATCAGAACAAGACCCAGTTTTCCCCATAGTCATTGTCTCCCATCAGGAAGCTTCCATAACTCTCTTATCCTCATTCGTAAGAGGGCAGACAGAATGAAAACCACAATCACAGAAAACTAACCAAACTGATCACACGGACTACAGCTTTGTTGAACTCAATGAAACAATGAGCCATGCTGTGTAGGGCCTCCCAAGACAAAAGGTTCATGGTGGAGAGTTCTGACAACACATGGTCCACTGGAGAAGGGACCACTTCAGTATTCTTGCCTTGAGAACTCCATGAACAGTATGAAAAGGCAAAAAGATATGACACTGAGCGATGAACTCCCCAGGTCAGTCAGTGCCCAACTATGCTACTGGAGAATAGTGGAGAAATAACTCCAGAAAGAATGAAGAGATGGAGCAAAAGTGAAAATAGTGCCCAGTTGTGGATGTGACTGGTGATGGAAGTAAAGTCTGATGCAGTAAAGAACAATATTGCATCAGTTCAGTTCAGTCACTCAGTCGTGTCTGACTCTGCGACCCCATGAATCACAGCACACCAGGCCTCCCTGTCCATCACCAACTCCCGGAGTTCACTCAGACTCACGTCCATCGAGTCAGTGATGCCATCCAGCCATCTCATCCTCTGTCGTCCCCTTCTCCTCCTGCCCCTAATCCCTCCCAGCATCAGAGTCTTTTCCAATGAGTCAACTCTTCGCGTGAGGTGGCCAAAGTACTGGAGTTTCAGCTTTAGCATCATTCCTTCCAAAGAAATCCCAGGGCTGATCTCCTTCAGAATGGACTGGTTGGATCTCCTTGCAGTCCAAGGGATTCTCAAGAGTCTTCTACAGCACCACAGTTCAAAAGCATCAATTCTTTGGTGCTCAGCTTTCTTCACAGTCCAACTCTCATAGAGCCTGGAATATTAGGTTCATGATCACAGGATATTGGATGTGGTCAAATAGGAGATGGCAAGAGTGAACATTGACATTTTAGGAATCAGTGAACTAAAATGGACTGGAGTGGGAGAATTTAATTCAGATGATCATTACATCTACTGCTATGGGCAAGAATTCCTTAGAAAAAATGGAGTAGCCCTCATAGTCAACAAGAGTCCAAAATGCAGTATTTGGGTGCAATCTAAAAAATGACAGAATGATCTCTCTTTGTCTCCAAGGCAAACCATTCAATATCAGAATAATCCCAGTCTATGTCCCAACCATTACTCCCAAAGAAGCTGAAGTTGAATGGTTCTATGAGGACTTACAAGACCTTCTAGAACTAATACCAAAATAAGATGCGGTTTTCATCATAGGGGACTGGAATTCAAAAGCAGGAAGTGAATCAGACTATACTACAAAGCCACAGTCATCAGGACAGTATGGTACTGGCACAAATACAGAAATATAGATCAACATAACAAAGTAGAAAGCCCAGAGATGAATCCACGAACCTATGGACACCTTATCTTTGACAAAGGAGGCAAAAATATACAATGGAGAAAAGACAATCTCTTTAACAAGTGGTGCTGGGAAAACTGGTCAACTACCTGTAAAAGAATGAAACTAGAACACTTTCTAAGACCATACACAAAAGTAAACTCAAAATGGATTAAAGATCTAAATTTAAGACCAGAAATTATAAAACTCCTAGAGGAAACCATAGGCAGAACACTCTCTGACGTAAATCACAGCAAGATCCTCTATGACCCATCTCCCAGAGTAATGGAAATAAAAGCAAAAATAAACAAATAGGACCTAATTAAACTTAAAAGCTTTTACACAATGAAGGAAACTATAAGCAAGGTGAAAAGACAGAATGGGAGAAAATAATAGCAAATGAAACAACTGACGAAGACTCAATCTCCAAAATATACAAGCAGCTCATGCAGCTCAATACCAGAAAAATAAATGACCCAATCAAAAAATGGGCCAAAGAACTAAACAGACATTTCTCCAAATAAAACAAACAGATGGCTAACAAACACATGAAAAGATGCTCAACATGACTCATTATCAGAAATGCAAATTAAAACCACCATGACGTACCATCTCACGCCAGTCAGAATGGCTGCCATTTAAAAGTCTACAAACAGTAAATGCTGGAGATGGTGTTGAGTAAAGGGAACCCTCTTACACTGTTGGTGGGAATGTAAACTAGTACAGCCACTATGGAGAACAGTGTGGAAATTCCTTAAAAAACTGGAAATAGAATTGCCATATGACCCAGCAATCCCACTGCTGGGCATACACACCAAGGAAACCAGAATTGAAAGAGACACCCGTACACCAGTGTTCATTGCAACACTGTTTACAATAGCTAGGACAGGAAGCAGGACAGGAGAAGGCAATGGCAACCCACTCCAGTACTCTTGCCTGGCAAATCCCATGGACAGAGGAGCCTGGTAGGCTGCAGTCCATGGAGTCGCTAGGAGTCAGACACGACTTCACTTTCATGTATTGGAGAAGGAAATGGCAACCCACTCCAGTGCTCTTGCATGGAGAATCCCAGGGACAGGGGAGCCTGGTGGCCTGTCGTCTATGGGGTCTCGCAGAGTCGGACACGACTGAAGTGACTTAGCAGGACAGGAAGCAACCTAGATGTCCATAGGCAGATGAATGGATGAGAAAGTTGTAATACATATACACAATGGAATATTACTCAGCTATGAAAAAGAACACATTTGAGTCAGTTCCAATGAGGTGGATGAAACTGGAGCCTGTCATTCAGAGTGAAGTAAGTCAGAAAGAAAAACACCAATACAATATATTAACATATATATGGAATTTAGAAACATCATAACGATGACCCTATAGACAAGAGGAAAAGAGACACATGTAAAGAACAGACTTTTGGACTCTGTGGGAGAAGACGAGGGTGGGATGATATGACAGAATACCATTGAAACATGTATATTACCATATGTGAACTAGATGACCAGTCCAAGTTAGATGCATGAAACAGGGCACTCAAAGCTGGTGTACTGGGACAACCCAGAGGGATGGGATGGGGAGGGAAGTGGGAGGGGGCTTTGGGACAGGGGGACACATGTACACCCATGACTGACTCATGTCAACGTATGGCAAAAACCACCACAATATTGTAAAGTAATCCGCCTCCAGCTAAAATAAATTAATTTTTTTTAAGTAGGAAGTCAAGAGATACCTGGAGTAACCAGCAAGTTTGGCCTTGGAGTACAAATTGAAGCAGGGCAAAGGTTAACAGAGTTTTGCAAAGAAAATGCACTGGTCATAGCAAACACTATCTTTCAACAACCCGAGAGAAGACTCTACACATGGGTATCACAAGAAGGTCAATACCAAAATCAGATGATTATGTTCTTTGTAGCCAAAGATGGAGAAGCTCTATACAGTCAGCAGAAACAAGACCAGGAGCTGACTGTGGCTCATATCATGATGTCCTTATTGCAAAATTCAGACTTCAATTGAAGAAAGTATGTTATACCTGCCATTCAGGTATGACATAAATCAAATCCCTTATGATTATACAGTGGAAGTGACAAATAGATTCAAGGGATTAGATCTGATAAACAAAGTGCCTGAAGAGCTATGGATGGAGGTTCCTAACATTGTACAGGAGGCCATGATCAAAACCATCCACCAAAATGAAATGCAGAAAGGCAAAAGGGTTGTCTGAGGAGGCCTTACAAATAGCTGAGAAAAGAAGAGAAGCTAAAGGCAAAGGAGAAAAGGAAAAAGATATACCCATCTGAATGCAAGGTTCCAAAGAATACCAAGGAGATATAAGAAAAATCTCTTAAGTGAACAATGTGGAAAAAAAAATAGAGGGAAACAATAGAATGGGAAATAATAGAGATCTCTTTAAGAAAATTAAAGCTACCAAGGGAACATTTCATGCAAAGATGGGCACAGTAAAGGACACAAAAGGTATGGACCATTTCTGAAGCAATAGATATTAAGAAGAGGTGGCAAGAATACACAGAACTATACAAAAGAGAGCTTAATGACCCAGATAATCATGATGGTGTTTTCACCCACCTAGAGCCAGACATCTTCGAATGTGATGTCAAATGGGCCTTAGGAAGCATCACTACGAACAAAGCAAGTGGAATTCCAGCTGAGCTATTGCAAGTCCTAAAAGATGATGCTCTTAAAATGCTGCACTCAACATGCCAGCAAATTTGGAAAACTCAGCAGTGGCTACAGGACTGGAAAAGGTCAGTTTTCATTCCAATCCCAAAGAAAAGCACTGCCAAAGAATGTTCAAACTATTGCACAATTGTGCTCATCTCACATGCTAGCAAAGTAATGCTCAAAATTCTCCAAGTGAGGTTTCAACATACGTGAACCAAGAACTTCCAGATGTTCAAGCTGGATTTAGAAAAGACAGAGGAACCAGAGATCAAATTGCCAATATCCACTGGGTCATAGAAAAAGCAAGAGAGTCCAGAAAAACATCTACTTCTGCTTTATTGACTACACCAAAGACTTTGACTGTGGATCACAACCAACTGTTGGAAAATTCCCAAAAGTTGGGAATACCAGACCACCTAACCTGCCTCCTGAGAAATCTGTATGAGGGTCAAGAAGCAACAGTTACAACTAGACTAGTTCTACATTGAGAACAACTAGACAACAGACTAGTTCTAAATTGAGAAAAGAGTACATCAAGGCTGTATATTGTCACCATGTTTACATAACTTATGTGCAGAGTACATCATGGGAAATGCCAGGCTGAATGAAGCACAAGCTGGAATCAAGATTGCCGGGAGAAATACCAATAACCTCAGATATGCAGATGACACCACCCTTATGGCAGAAAATGAAGCAGAACTAAGAGACTCTTGATGAAAGTGAAAAAAGGAGAGTTTAAAAGCTGACTTAAAGCTCAACATTCAGAAAACAAAGATCATGGCATTCGGTTCCATCACTTCATGGCAAATAGATGGGGAAACAATTGAAACCGTAACAGACTTTATTTTCTTGGGCTCCAAAATCACTGCAGATGGTGACTGCAGCCATGAAATTCAAAGACACTTGCTTCTTGGAAGGAAAGTTATGACCAACCTAGACAGCATATTAAAAAGCAGAGACATTACTTTGCCAAGAAAGGTCCATCTAGTCAAAGCTATGGTTTTTCCAGTAGTCATGTATGGTTATGAGAGTTGGGCCATGAAGAAAGCTGAGTGCCAAAGAATTGATGCTTTTGAACTGTGGTGTTGGAGAAGACTCTTGAGAGTCCCTTGGACTGCAAAGAGATCCAACCAGTCAGTCCTAGAGGAAATCAGTCCTGAATATTCATTGGAAGGACTGATGCTGAAGCTGAAGCTCCAATACTTTGACCACCTGATGTGAAGAACTGACTCATTTGAAAAGACCCTGATACTGGGAAAGATTGAAGGTGGGAGGAGAAGGGGATGACAGAGGATGAGATGGTTGATGGCATCACCGATTCAATGGACATGAGTTGAGCAAGCTCTGGGAGTTAGTGATGGACAGAGAAGGCTGGTGTATTTCAGTCCATGTGATCACAGAGTCAGACACAACTGAGCGACTGAACTGAACTGATAAGGGGAAAGAATATAAAGAAGAATAGATATCTGTATCAAGAATAGATATCTAAATCTATACCAGGCCAGCTGGAATGTAAGGGATGCTGATGGTGACTGGTTCTGACTCTAAAGATTTCAATCAACGGAAGCTTGGAGTCTGCCACAGCCCAAGACCCTTAATGATCATGCCTGTAAAGTTAATCTGTTAGCCACTTACTCGTGTCTGACTCTTTGCAACCCCCTGGACTATCAGTCTCCTCTGTCCATGGGATTCTCCAGGCAAGAATACTGGAGTGGACTGCCAGGCCCTCCTCTGGGGATCTTCCCCACTTAGGGATTGAACCTGGGTCTTCTGGTATGGGCAGATTGTTTACCGTCTGAGCCACCATGAAAGCCTGAACATGCCTGTACCCATAGATTAAAGCTTCACCAACTTTGTGGTTTAGAGAGAGATACTCCTCTGGAAAGCTCCATGGTGTTCTCCATAGTTCTACAAGTAATACACTTTTCCTTCCCACGAGCTTTGTCTGGGTTGTATCTTCTGGCTCAACACCCACCAAGAGGTAAACTCACTTTCCTGGTAACATTTCTCCGCCCAGACTCCCAACCACCACTTGATACTAATTCTACAGTCAGTTGTCTTGTTTCCAATACATGGAAATCACGTTATTTTTCTGTGAACGAATCTAGCTAAGGGCCAGAAACAGTGTCCCTGTTTTATCTTGTGAAGCCAGTAGGCGTCAAGCAAACTCAGCTCTGTGGATCCTTTGTCCTCCAGTTCGATGCCTCATTTTACAGAAAATACTTGCAAGGCTTTGAGGTTTTATTTATGCCTCATTTCTGAAGGCTTTTAATACCTACATTAAATATATAGATGACTCATCAGTGCCACTGCTACTTTGAGGTTTAAAATCCTCCAAGTTTTTTCTAACATACTTATTCCATGCCTTGCATTTAAATCTTTAACCATATGTTGTTTATCCTGTGTCTCATCAGAATTTAATTACACCGTTTTCCCCTGAATAATGCACTACTCATCACATAGAGTTCTTGCCAAAACTGGATTTGACAAGGGAGGGCACAGGTGGGCCTAGGAGAAAGTCCAGGAGCACGACTACTGTCTGGTGGAGCCGAGATTCCAGTTGAGGGCACTGGAAGGAAACATCGAGCCTGAGGACAACCTGCCCACTTGAGGATCCAGGCCTAAGAGGCCATGCCTGAAAACTAGCAAAGAAAACGGCCGAGATGCACCTGCGCGCTTGAGGCTTCTTGACAGACACGCCCCCAGAGCGGCCAATCCCCGAGCGGTGGGGCGGGGCCTCCATCGCGCTCCGCACCCTCCCAGCGCCTATTGGCCAGACTGCCTCTGTCGCAACGCTGATTGGTCGCTCGTGCCTGACAGGGTACAGCCCGGCGGCTCGCCCTTCACTTCACCTCAGCGCAAGAGGACTGGACGTCTCTGTGGTGCTAGCGGGCCCCAGGCGGGGTTGGGCAGTGCCGCAGGACAGCGAGGAGACTGATGGGAACACACCCGTGCAACCCTCATAAACCCTTAGCCTGACGGCTTCAAATTCCAGGGTGGGAGGCCCGAAATCCTGTCAGCTTTGAGGAACCTGAATCCTAATCTGAAGGAAGCTTGCGTCTCGTCAGCTTCAGGGACTACAAGTCCGTTCACCCTCAGAAACACCAAATCCCCTAGTGCTGCGACCCTCAAATACCTAGAGTAACCCCAGTTCCCCTCAGCCTGAGGGACCCTAAAAATAGCACCCGCAGACAGACCAAATTTCCTTAACCTCGGAGACCCTGAATACCTCAGCCTGGGAGCTCTTAAAACTCTTCATTCTCAAGACTCCCACTGTCCTGCCTGTCAGAGACCTAAAGCGCCTTAATAAGAAACCCCCGATTTCCTCAGCCTCAAAGATCCCAAGTTATCTCACCCTGCGCATTCTACATCAGCCAAAAGATCCCCAGTCCCCTCTGTCTGAAGACCCCAGTTCCTTCAGCCCGTGTGAGCCAGATCTCCTCAAGCCAAGTGACCTGTCCCTTAGACGTAGAACCCACATTATGCCCAGATTTTTCTGAGTCCCCAGGATGAGATCCTCAAAACCCTTCTTGGAGAAATATTCCCTCTCCTGCATTGGAACAGCGGAGAAGGCAATGGCAACCCACTCCAGTACTCTTGCCTGGAAAATCCCATGGACGGAGGAGCCTGGTGGGCTGCAGTCCAAGGGGTCGCTAGGAGTCACGTCACTTTCCCTTTTCCCGTTCATGCACTGGAGAAGGAAATGGCAACCCACTCCAGTGTTCTTGCCTGGAGAATTCCAGGGACAGGGGAGCCTGGTGGGCTGCCGTCTATGGGGTCGCACAGAGTTGAACACGACTGAAACGACTTAGCAGCAGCAGCAGCACTGGAACAGAGCCCTGATTTCAGCCAGACCCCAGTCCAGCAGTTAGGGGCTTCCAGGTCTCCTCAGGAATCCCTCCATCACCCACAGAATGTCCCACCCAGTGCCTTTCCTCGGAGGGGCTGAATTGTAGGGGAACCAAAGAAACCAACTCTAGTCCACATTAGGCTTGTCTGTCATAGCTAGTCGGGATCTGTCCATCCCACCAATACCCTCACCCCGACATTCCCCTCACCTTCTTGCCTTGGACACTCCACCCAAGGAAGACAGACCAGGCTCTGGACAGTGGTCTGGGCTATCTCAGCACCTTCTTCTTCCACAGGCACCTTGGCGTTGAGCACTCCAATGGCCATGAGGCCAAACACATCTCCAGAGGAGAGCACTGAGGGAGATGCTGGGAGAACAGAGTGGAAGCCCACGGTGAGAGGCAGAGGCGGCAAAGCTGGGCTCTAAGCCAGCTCTATAGGAAGGACATGGCGCTGGTCCCTGAAGGACCACAGACTGCTTGCCTGGTTAGCTGAGTGAACTTCTCTACGACCATACACAGGATGGGAATGCCTGGTCCTGTCTGAGATGGTGGGGTGGAGTGGGACAAAACAGGACACTAGCATTGTCAACTTCTTTGTGTCCAGGAAGAGTTAGGAAAATGCTCAGTGTGTGCTCAATTAAGCAGGACACAGTAGGGAAGGAAAGTCTTCATCCCTGTCTCACAGAGACCATCCAGTAGCTTCAGGCTACTCCCTGCACAAAAGGTGGAGGAGAAGACCCAGCTCTAAGGTCTGACTTATATTAGTAAATCACTGATGAAATCTATTATTTTCCTTAGGCCAAAGATGCTTTCAAAGACATCTCTGTATACTTCTCCAAGGAAGAATGGGAAGAGATGGGAGAATGGGAAAAAATTCGATATAGGAATGTGAAAAGGAACTACGAAGCGCTGATTGCTATAGGTAACAGGAAGTGCTGGGTGCCCATGAGCCTGGGAAACATGAAACAGGTCTTCACCCTTGGTGTTCACTTGGCCCTCTCTTAGGTGGCTTCATTTGCTTACAGTTCCCTTTTGTGTGGAGACTAACCTGGAGGAAATGTTTATTGTTTTGTACTAAAGGGAGGTTGACCCTGCAGTGCAGAGCTCACCTCTTGCCTTTTTCTAGATTTTCCCAGCCCATCCTACTGATTTCCCTGACTTTGTGACACTTTCCATTGCTTCTGCGCTTTGTTCCTCCTTCTTATAACAAATATTTTGCTTCTTTCCAGGTTTCAGAGCCACTCGACCAGCATTCATGCATCACCGCAGGCAGGTCATCAAACTCCAGGCAGATGACACTGAGGATTCTGATGAAGAATGGACACCAAGGCAGCAAGGTGAGGGGCCAGGAGGATTTAGAGGTGTCTTCCTGAAACCAGTCTGGGCTTAGGTCTCAACTATATCTCAGCCATTAGCAAAGAAAACATAATTTTCAGCATTCCAAAGTGGTTGTGGCTGAATATTTACATAAGCCTGAATGAAGATGAATGTATAGGTTTTCCAGTGTAATTCTCAAAAGTTTTATGTTTAAAATTTATCATTCTTTTTAAAAAGAATTATTTTTGCTAAACATTCTTAATGAAAGGCAGTTAAAGAAAACTTAGAAATAAATTCACCAAAGAGATTTAATACTAATCTCATAATTGGTTATTGGATTAAATCTCTTAGAAGAGGAAATGATTAACATATTATGTCAAGATACATTATTTATGTAGGTATATAAAACAACACATGATCTTCTTACCCTAAGGTGAAATTAATTCTTTGTTTTAATTCTGGGAAAGGGTTTGAGAGAACTATTTATTCTCCCTCATCTTTCCCACATTTCACTGACCAGAGACAGCATCAGGTAAATAAAATGAAGTACACTCATTATAAAATAGAAGTGAGCAGCTCACTTCCTCTTCTGCTGCTCAGATAGTTTAGAAGAGTTAATCTGCCTAGACTGGAGCAAACAATTTAGATAGTTCTATGATTCTCCATCTATAGATTTCTGTTCTCCGAGATTTTTAAAAATTATTTATTTAGTTTTGGCTGCACTGGGTCTTCGTGGCTGTGCATGGGCTTTCTCTGGTTGCGTGAGTGGCTTCTCATTCAGAGCACATGCAGGCTCAGCAGTTTGTGACACACAGGCTTAGTGGCCCGGAAGAAAGTGGAATCTTCCTGGACCAGTGATCGAACCTGTGTCCTCTGCATTGGCAGGCAGATTCTCATCCACTGTGCCACCAGGGAAGTTCCTCTGTTCCCTTAGGTTATTAAAACTAGTGAAAGGGACATGAAAATCAAACATTTGGTTGTCTGCAAAGGTTTTGACATGAAGAGAGATTCTTCATAGGGAATACATACGCCACGGTCCACCATACCTCTGCACATCATTATTTACCTTAAGAATTTCTGAGTGTATGGTACTCTCTTGCTAACTATGTACACATTAGTGTTAGTGGCCATAATGTTAATTGCTCCATCATGTCTGACTCTTTGCATACCCAAGGACTGTAGCCCACCAGGCTCCTCTGTCCATGGGATTCTCCAGGCAAGAATACTGGAGTGGGTTGCCATTTCCTGCTCCAGGTGATCTTCCCAACCCAGGGATCGAACCTGCATCTGTTGCATCTCCTGCATTGCAGGCGGATTCTTTACCGCTGAGCCACTGGGGATATATATACACACATTGCTGCACAACAAATCTGTAGAACTTTTCCATCTTGCGTGATTGAAGCCCTAACCCACTAAGGAACAATTCTCCAATCCTTCCTCCTCATAGCCCTTGGCAACCATGATTATATTTTCTGTTTCCATGGGTTTGATTAACTTAGATACCTCATAGAAGTGGAATCAGGCAATATTTGTCTTTTTTGGATTGGTTCATTTCACTTAGCATATCATCAAGGCCCATCCCTGATGTAGCATATGACAGAATTCTTTTTTAAGGCTTAAAAACATTCCCATGTGTGCCTGTGTATATAACAGATATATCTTATATATAATCTTTATCTGTTTATCCACCAATGAACATTTAGATTCTTCCACATCTCACCAAATGGGAATAATGCTGCAATGACCAAAGATGTGCACACTATTTATTCAAGATCTTCCTTTCAATTTTTTATGGAAATAGACTCTTGAGTTGGATTGCTAGATCATACAGCAGTTCTAATTTTCTGAAGAAACTCCATACTGTTTTCTATGAAGGTTGCAACATTTTACATTTCCAACAATAGTGTATAAGGGTTCCTATTTCTCCATATCCTTACCAAACTTGCTATTGTCTTCTTATTTATATTGCCCATCACAGAAGGTTTCAATTTGTATTTCCTTATTGATTAGTAATGTTGAGCATCTTTTCATATGTTTGTTGGCCATTTGTGTATCTTCTTTGGAGAAATGTCTATTGAATTCCTTCTCCCACTGTGTTAGTCAGCTCAGACCGCCATAACAAAACAGACTGCATGCCTTAAACCACAGAAATTTGTTTTCTTACAATGCTGAAGCATGGAAGTTTGATATCAGGGTGCCATCATGGTCAATCAGGTTCTTTTCCTGACTTATAGGTAGGCTTCATATTGGTATATGCTTATTAACCCCTTATCAGATACATATTTTACAAATATTTTCTACAGTCCCATAGGTGGCCTTTTCACTCCGTTCACTGTGTCCTTTGCTGCACAGAGATTTTAAGATTGATGTAATCTCTTTGTGTATTTTTAATTTGTTACTAATACTTGTGCACTTGGTACCATATCTAAGAAATCATTGCTGATTCAGTATCATGAAGCTTCACCCTTGTTTTCCTCTAAGAGTCTTGTCAAATCTTGCATTTAGGTCTTGAATCCATTCTGAGTTGATTTTTCTTCATGATGTAAAATCTTTATTATTTTGCATATGGATATTTTGTTTCCCCAGCACCATTCGTTATAGGGATTAAACTTTCCCCATTGTCTTGACACCCTTGATGAAGATCATTAGACCATGTATCCAAGAATGTATTTCTGTTTATTTCTGGTTGTCTATTTTGTTCCATTGATTGACATGTCTGTCTTTATGCTAACGGGCTTCCTCAGTGGCTCAGCAAGTGAAGAATCTGCCTTCAATGCAGGAGACACAGGAGATGCAGGTTCAATCCATGGGTTAAGAACAGCCCCTGGAGAAGGAAATGGCAACCCCGTCCAGTATTCTTGCCTGAGAAATCCCCTGGACAGAAGAGCCTGGTGGGCTACAGTCCAAAAGGTCACAAAGAGTCAGCAAGACTGAGCAACTAAGCACAAACTTTATGCCAAAACTATACTCTTTTGGTTCCTGTAACTTTGTAATATATTCTGAAATCAGAGGCCTCCAGCTTTGCTGTTCTTTCTAAGATTGTTTTGCCTATTTGGGGTCCTCTGAGATTCGGTATTAACTGTAGGATGGATTTTATATATCAGAAAAAAATTCCATTGGGATTTTAATAGGAATTGCATTGAATCTTTAACTTGCTTTGGGTAGTATGAACAGCTTAATAATATTAAGTCTCCAAATCCATAAACATGAGACACTTTTCTATTTACTTGTGTCAGATTCCTTTCAGCAATACTTTGTAGTT
This sequence comes from Bos taurus, assembly GCF_002263795.3. Classification (NCBI taxonomy): domain Eukaryota; kingdom Metazoa; phylum Chordata; class Mammalia; order Artiodactyla; family Bovidae; genus Bos; species Bos taurus. Next base: position 157,555,110 of record NC_037328.1, on the reverse strand, counting down.
TTCAATGTATAAGTCTTTCATCTCCTCAAGTTTACGCCCATGTATTTCATTCTTTTTGATGCTATTACAAATAACATTATTGGGACTTCTCTGGTAGTCCAGAGGCTAAGCCTCCACACTCCCAATGCAGAGAACTTGGGTTTAGTCCCTGGTCAGGGAACTAGATCCCACATGCTGCAACAAAGACCTGGCACAAATAAATAAATAAAAATAAATATTTTTTAATTTAAATTTAGATCTTGACTATAGTTTTTAAAAAATGAAAAATAAATAGGATTGTTTTCTTATTTTCCTTTTTGGAGTGGTTATCACTCATGCATGGAAAAATATTTGAATGTTGATTTTGTACCATGCAACTTTCTGTGTAGGTTTTTGTGTATGTGTGGAATTTTAAAGATTTTTCTGTACATAAAATCATGTCCTCTGTGAACAGACATAATTTTACTTGTTTCTTTCCAAATAGAAGCCTTTTGTTTCCTTTTCTAACTTAATGCCCTGGCTAGGACTTCTAACATTATGGTGAATAGAAATGTTGAGAATGGGCATCCTTGCCTTTTTGCTGGATCTTAGAGAAGTTTTCAGCTTTTAACTGATGACTATGATGTTAGAGGTAGACTTTTCCTATATGACCTTTATTATATTACAGTCACTTCCTTCTATTTCTATTTTGTTGAGTATTTTTGCCATGAAAGGCTAGTAAATTTATTAGATACTTTATGGACATCAGATGAGGCACAGATGAAGTTTCATATTTTTTTTAATTTTAATAAAATTATGTAATGCTCCCAGTGGAAGCATAGGAGTTGATGATACAGAAATCATTTTCCATTCCTCCTTTGGTAATCCTTGTCCTTGTCACTCTCTGGCTCAGAATTATGTGTCCTTAATTAGAATGCCCAGAGTTTGGAAACATTTACCAACCAAAACACTGATTCCCATCATTTTTTAGGTAAACTTTCTTCGATGGCCTTCAGAGTGGAGCACAATAAACACCAGAATGTGAGTATTTCCCAAATCCTGTTGCCAAAATATCCTCCTCATGGATCCAGTCACAGGTGAGAATAGGAGAAAACACAGAGATCCTGGAGACTGCTGCCTTCCTGTCCTGAATCTTTAGCACAATGTCTGATATCATCACCATCTTTATAGTTAGTAAGAACAAGAACAATAGTAGGCTGTTCTGTTGTTACATATTTTCACAATATTTCAGACTTTAAGCATTTTATGTGAATAAACTTATTTAAACCTTAAAACAATCCTACAGTACCTATAAGTAGGTATATAGCTATCACCATTATAGATCACAAAACTGAGGTTAAAAAAATGATTGATTATATGCCTGAGATCACAGTATCACTGGTAGTGCAATCTAATCCAAAGCACTTCTTCTAAACTCCTTACAAAATGATTAAAACTTCCATAGTTCTATGAAGTTTATTCATACATCTTTATATCATTCATCTGAGAGATGTTTTCAACCTCAGTTCTTTTGTGCTGTGCTAGGGAGGGATATGCTAAGACATCTGACTAAGGGAAGCTTAAGGACTTGCTGGGCAGTTTGTAGAGTGGACGGTCCAAGATGAAGAAGCTTAAGGACATGCTGGGCAGTGTGTAGAGTGGACAGTCCAGGATGATGAAAGTGACAGGATCCCTACTTCAGAGCCTCCCAGTCCAATAAGAGGAAGCAACTCGCAACACTGACAAGCCTCAGGTTTATGACTGAAAAGCAACAAATAAGAAAATAACTGAAGGACTTCACATAGGTTACCCACTTTTGAGTAGAAACTCATCATCTGGGCATCATTTCAAATGCTCATTCTTGCAGGAGGAAGTAACAAGTCCTTCCCCTGAGCTATGATTAGGCAACTCTCATGTTTGGAATCATTTGTTTAGCCTGCCCTGTGTTGTGAGCTTTGAGAGCCTAGCCCATACCCGTTAATTCTCAGAAGTCAAGGCCCAGCTTAAAGCCCCTGAGAGCCCCCTGAATGTTTTGTGAATGAGTGACTCCACATTTAAACATTCATCTAGGAGTAAGAAGATCAAAGAATGCTGAAGATAGTATCTGTGAGCTAGACTTCAAATATAGAGACAGTTGAAGGGATAAATTGATGGCAGGGATGTACACTCACATTCATACTGTATTAAATAGCTCACACAATGATTTATTGAAATGTTATTAAATTTCATGTCCACTGTAACATTAAAAATTAGCATGTATACCAATTTATGGATCAGGAAACTGAGGAGAACCAGCTAGTCATACAGCCTTGTTCAAGCAGAATTGATGAGGTCAGCTACTTTAATTCCAAACATTGTCTCTAAGAGGACATGGCAACCTGCAACTTTCAGCTCATTTTCTTTATTGTCTAAATGTGTTTCTGCCGATCGTCTTTTCTCTTCTCAATCTCACTGCTTTGTCACCTTATCTTCCAGATGTGTTTTGTCCCCTCTGTAATTTTCCATACTTCCTCGTCCATCAAAGGGCCACTAATTAATAGAAAACCCCCCGGATTTCTCTATGAGCCCTTACCCACTTCTTTCCCTGACCTCCAGCTATTCTCCTTGCCTTGCTCTCACTTTTCTGTAGAAAGTTGAAGGGAAAGAGCCTTAAGATATGAATTCTAGTTTTGATTCACTACCCACTTAGGTCCTTATTTTACACTCCAGTGTTCAGACCCCTCCTCCACCAGGTATTTCCAAGAATTGTCAAAGTCATGCATGTGAAAACACTTCATAAAGTCCTAAAGAACTAAAGAAATTCATGTTGTCTTTTATTCATGTGGAAGACAATGTCCAGAGCACCATTAAGTAAGGAATCTAGTTTGAAGGAATTGCCGGGAGCAGCCAAATTGCTGAAGACAAGTGGCTCCAAGCAGGCTCAGAAACTGGTGCCCCCTCCCAGAAAAGCAAGGACTCCTGGACAGCACCCCAGACAAAAAGTCGGTAAGAGAAAATTTGGGGAGTTCCTCTAATTAGTTCCTCTAATCCCTATAGAAAAGCTAGTAAGTATGGACTATGTGTGTGGCATGGACTTTGGGTAGGCTTGGGTTTAAGCTGGACTGATTTGAGACATGAAGTTAGCACTGGGGCCTTGGGAAAATCTTATGTTTTCTGAGATCCTGATTGCTCATCTGTAAAGTGAAGATAAGGATGCATAACTCATACAGTGTTTGAAAGCTTTACATTAAATGCAAAAGTGCTGACACTTTTTTGAGCTAAAAGTAGTTCAGTAAATCCAGCTGTGATGATAGGGACCATGCCTCGTTAGTGTTTATGCCCAGACCTCTGCTCAATGCCTTACATGTCATGTGCCCTCAATGTATGTTTTCTGAGTACATGTGTCAGTGAACTATTTCCTAAGTAAGAAGGTGGGAAGTTAAACCTACTAACGGGAAGTGCAGGAAGCTAACACTGAACTGGGCATCTGTGGTCAGTGAGGAGCCTCAGTCTCCTGAACCAGGAGTTAAAGGAAGAAGAAACAAAGTATAGAAAAGGGACTTCCTGGTGGTTAAGTGGTTAAGACTCCATGCTTCCACTGCAGGGGGTATGGATTCCATTCCTGGTCGGGGAACTAAGATCCCACAAGCCATGCAGCTTGGCCAAGAAATAAATAATGTAACATTAAAACATAAAATTACAAAAGTAAAAGTTTAAAAAATACATGTAAACAAGTTTTAACAAACTGTATAAATGAACAAGTAGGAGATCTCACACTTTCCAATAAAACAGGGACTAACTCTCCAAACCCCACCAGCCTTGCTTAGCTTCTGTTCTCCATCTTAGAACTCAGAAGAAAGGAGACTGGAAGTGAAGAGGTACAGTCTACGAGAAAGAAAGGGGCATGTGTACCAAGAGGTCAGCGAGCCCCAGGATGATGACTACCTCTGTGAGTGCCCCTGCTGGCCCACTCGTGGAGAAGGGGCTACAAGGCCTTGGTCCAATAACCCCACCTCACCATTTGGTCCCCCAGTCATCCCTTTCCTCTATGACTTGGGGTGCAGGATCAAGGCCACATGCCATGAGTGCCCCAGTTCTTTCTGAAGCTCTTTACAACCAGCAACATCACTATACCTCCCCTCACCCCTGTTGCTCTCACCTCCAGATTGTGAGGAGTGTCAGAGCTTCTTCATCGACAGCTGTGCTGCCCATGGGCCCCCAATCTTTGTAAAGGACTGTGCAGTGGAAAAGGGGCATGCCAACCGCTCAGCCCTCACTCTGCCCCCTGGGTTAAGTATCAGAGAGTCAAGCATCCCTGAGGCTGGGCTTGGAGTGTGGAACGAGGTGTCTGATCTGCCGCTGGGCCTGCACTTTGGCCCCTATGAGGGCCAGATCACAGACGATGAAGAGGCCGCCAACAGTGGATACTCCTGGCTGGTGAGAAACACCCCTGTTTCCCTGTTCTCTGGCCTTGAATTGCTTGTGTGTGGTGACGGGTGCTTCATGTCTACATGCAAGGATGCAGATGGTGATGACATGGTCAGCAATGACACGGGCAGCCCTGTGTACTGTGCACTGGGCATGAACATCTAAAGGTCAGAGGAGAGGTGGGAGACACTGTGTACAGACACACAGGACCTCTATCTAAAGCTCAGAGGAGAGAAGGGAGACAGTGGTCCAGGCACACAGCACCTCTGTCTACAGGTCAGAGGAGAGGTGGGACCACAGTGTACAGACACGCAGGACTCCTATCTAAAGGTCAGAGGACAGGTGGGAGACAGTGGTACAGACACACAGAGGTGACTCCTCCCTTGTGTAGCCCTTGCCTTCAGTGAACCAAGAGACTCAGACTTTGAATGATGATTAAGCAGCTTACCATTTGGCCTGACTGGCAGTTGAATCCATGCAGGCTGAAGAGCACCAATGACTGCAGAGGGAAATAGTTCTTCTATTACTTCCTATCAAAAAAAATAAAAGAGAGAGGAAAGCTTGTATCTCTTTTCTGACACTCAGATCACCAAAAGGAGAAACTGCTATGAGTATGTGGATGGAAAGGACACGTCTTTGGCCAACTGGATGAGGTGAGTGCAGTGAGTCTGCAGTTTGTAGATGTCGCTCTTCCCTCAAGCCCGCACCCCTTTCCTTCTCAACCCGTCTCCTTCAATAGCTTTCACATCTTCTTCCCTCTTTTCCCTCCATGTCATGGTCTTTTACTTCAAAAGACATTAGAAAGAAGGAAATAAAAATATAGCATATATTGTGCCCTCAAAATATAGTGCCCTCAAAATACAGATCTATATGCTGAACAAAACTGGGGGACTTGAAAACAACTTGAGTCTAGATTCACCAGGGTCACTTTAACTCACTTAATTGACACTTACCAAGCATTTTATGTTCCAGTTTAGACCGTGAACTTCATTACTGAGGTAGATCACACGTCCCATGTCCTTTTGGAAAACAACTGCAGACAGACATTAGCCAATTGATTTCAGGAACAGTAACCTTAATTTTTCTGTTTTTAAGTAACTGCACAGCACCAGGATAACCTAACATGGGAGACCTTGAGTCTATGCAGGCAACAACCTCCCCAGGCTCGGTTCCAGTGAGAAGTGGGCCCTGAGGCCTCAGAAGGAATGGGGGGCAGGATGGCCATGAGCAGGGCTGTTCTCTGAGGGCCGCTTCTTTCATCAGGGCAGGAAGAAAGTGAATAAACTATCACTGTTCTGGGTCTCAAGCTATGTCAGAGCACTCTCCAAGTTTCCATGGGAGGGGGTGGGCAAGTGAATATGACCCTGGATACACGTGGGGAGATTGGGGGAAAGCCTCGGGAGAGAAGGCAGGCTGGGGTGAGTGCTGAGGGCTGTATGCTAGCAGAGGAGCACCAAGCCCTGTGGAATGAAAGAGAACTTAATTCAGAGTTTAAAGGAGCTGGAGGTCACCAGCCTCATGGACAGCCCAGGTGGAGACGAGTCTGGAACTGGGCTCTATAAAATGGCTAATTAGGAAAGGAGAGAAAAGCATTCCAGCCAGGAAGAGGACCGAAAACAGGATCTGGAAATGGGAATTCACATGGCCTGGTCGAAGGTGTGAACAGAAGGTCCATCCCCATGATGGGTGGTGGGAGCCATGGCGGCCTCAGAGCCTGAAGGCAAGGAGCTGGGCATGGCCCGACAGTGGAGGGGACTCATCACCTGTGGTTTCTTTCCCTTTCTGGCCTCGACCCCAGGTATGTGAACTGTGCCCGGGACGACGAGGAGCAGAACCTGGTGGCCTTGCAGTATCATGGGCAGATCTTCTACCGAACCTGTCAGGTGGTCAGGCCGGGCTGTGAGCTGCTGGTCTGGTACGGGGACGAGTATGGCCAGGACCTTGGCATCAAGCGGGAAAGCCGCAGGAAAAGCGAGCTCGCGGCCCCCAGAGGTGAGCGCCACCCCTCTTCCAGCACCCCACCCCATCCTGGGGAGCCTCCCTGGTCCGACTCCGAAGCAGAGTACAATCCAGTCCAAAATCAGTCTAGTCACAATTAAAATGTCTCAGAATTTGATTCATTTCATATGACTGTTAGGAAAAAATTTTATATTAAAAATGTTAGTTCTAATTTTTAATATTTCATGCAAAAAAATATGTAACATCACCTTCTGCTGAAAGGTTTAGAAGCAAAAAGCAAGTTTTCTAGCACCTACCAGCTCTCTCCCCTTACCTGTTTCTTCCTCATTTCCTCCCATTTCTAAGTGACACAAGTGCAGTGATTTGCATTCAGTTACTGTTTCAGTTTGTTGTCATGTGAGTTCATGCTCTGTGCCAGACAGGGCTCCATGCACCGAAACAGACAGAACCACTGCCCTAGGGCAGCATGGGCTTCATACCAGATGGGGGCTGGTGCTCTGAGGAAAACCAGTGCAGGGAAAGCGCCTCCAATCAGCGTGAGCAGAGGGTGGGGTGTGGTGCAGGATGGTGGGCAGGGTCTCTGCAGAGATAACACCTGTGGGAAAGGATTCCAGGCAGGGAAGCAGCCAGTGCTGCAGTCCCAGGGCCGGGAAGAGAGGCTATGCCAGTGGTTGCAGGAGGAAGCATAGAGGGAGAGGAAGGAGGCTGGACAGGACACAGAAGCCTCAGGGCCCATGTCCATGTGCAGGCCCCAGGGGTCTTCTTGGGTGACATAGAACAACCATGAGGCTTTCAGCTGCAAATGGCATGTTCTCTGTGCTAAGACAATGCTTTGGTTCATTTTTGGGAAGAGACAGCAGCGGGGAGTCCCCTCAGAGGTCAGTTCATTGCCAGACATGAGGGGAGAGTGGGCTGGCTGAAGATGCTTGGGAGTGAGGGTGTGAGGAGTCTGGCTGGAGATGTACTTTTAAACAGGGCTTCCTAGTGCATGTTAAATGGGCTAAGACTGAGTGAAATAAATGAAGTGTGAATACTGGTGAGGCTGGAGAAAGGACATGCCTTTACTTTATGATTTATGGAAAACTGAGAGAGGAGCAATTTGTGAACCAATTGGGGCAGCAGGAGCCAGAGACCTGTAGTCAGTGGGATCTGGGCCGCTAGGTCTCACCCAGTCTGAAACCCACTTCCTGCAGAGATTGACACAAAGGCTGCTCTTTGAACAAGGAGCCATAAATTCAGCTTTACTCAAACCTGCTCTAACGATCCCCTGTGCTGCCTCCCACATGTAGAGAGCTCCAGGCCAGGTGCCCCTAACTTAATAGACCCTTTCCCCTCCCAGGGAGCCGATCAGGAAGATTCCACCTAAGTCATCAAGTCTAATCTCTCAGTAGGATAAAATGCCTGTGGCCACTGTGACATGACTTTTCAGATACTTATACGCAGGGAAAGGTCCCTGTAAATCCACCTCTATCAGGAGAGACGATGCCTCTGATGCTGCTGGAAGGTCCCCAGTCTGGGTGATATGTAGAAAAGACCCTTGACACAAGATTCCTGGATTTCTGTAGATGTAGAGAATAAGAATGGATGGAGAAGTGGACTGTAAAGACACACTTGATGGGAGACAAATCGTGCACTGTCAACACCTAGATGATTAGTGGGGCGGCCTTACCGTGGCAAACCCGCCACCTGACCAAAAGCTTCCTCTTTCAGCAGAATCGAAGCCCAAGATCCACCCATGTGCCTCCTGCTCTCTGGCCTTCTCCAGTCAGAAGTTCCTCAGCCAACATGTCCAACACAATCACCCCTCTCAGACCCTCCTGAGACCATCTGCAAGAGACTACCTGCAACCAGAGGATCCCTGCCCAGGCAGTCAAAATCAGCAGCAGCGATATTCCGATCCACACAGCCCAAGTGACAAACCTGAGGGTCGTGAGGTCAAGGACAGGCCCCAACCTTTGCTGAAAAGCATAAGGCTGAAGAGGATTTCAAGGGCCTCCTCCTACTCACCCAGAGGACAAATGGGGGTTTCTGGGGTGCATGAGAGAATCACAGAGGAGCCCAGCACAAGCCAGAAACCAAATCCAGAGGACACAGGCAAATTATTCATGGGGGCAGGGGTCTCAGGGATTATAAAAGTCAAGTACGGAGAGTGTGGGCAAGGATCCAAGGATAGGTCAAGTCTCATCACAAACCAGAGGACACACACAGGGGAGAAGCCCTATGTTTGCGGGGAGTGTGGGCAAAGCTTCAATCAGAAGTCCACTCTCATCACACACCAGAGGACACACACAGGGGAGAAGCCCTATGTTTGCGGGGAGTGTGGGCGAAGCTTCAATCAGAAGTCCACTCTCATCACACACCAGAGGACACACACAGGGGAGAAGCCCTATGTTTGCGGGGAGTGTGGGCGAAGCTTCAGTCAGAAGTCCACTCTCATCAAACACCAGAGGACACACACAGGGGAGAAGCCCTATGTTTGCGGGGAGTGTGGGCAAAGCTTCAATCAGAAGTCCACTCTCATCACACACCAGAGGACACACACAGGGGAGAAGCCCTATGTTTGCGGGGAGTGTGGGCAAAGCTTCAATCAGAAGTCCACTCTCATCACACACCAGAGGACACACACAGGGGAGAAGCCCTATGTTTGCGGGGAGTGTGGGCGAAGCTTCAGTCGGAAGTCCACTCTCATCACACACCAGAGGACACACAGAGGAGAAGCCTTATGTTTGCAGGGAGTGTGAGTGAATCATGACCAACAAACTACATTTTAGTCACAGGAGAATTACTGCAGCCACCCCATGCCTCAGCTCTAAGGGGGCCTCAGAGGAGGTCTGTGACCTGTTACAGTCACCAAGAGTGTGAGGAGAGACTTCCCAGGTGGTCCAGGGGCCAAGACTCCAATTCAGGGACCCATGTTCAATACCTGATTGGGGAACTAGCTCCCACATGCTGCAACTAAGACACAGTGCAGCTGAATAAATAAATACATAAATAAATATTTTAAAGAAAGAGTGTAATAAGCACAGAATTACTTGATTAGATAGACCTTCCACTTTCATGACAGGAGAGGAGGTAGATAAACAGCAGAGGGTCTCTTAAGTGTTCTGGAGATATTCATGCCAAATGTCTTCGTGGTTTTTTGTACTCCTAATAAATTTTGTCTCCAAACAAATCTGAAGCCCAGACTATGTACTCATTTCCCCCTTATTACTGACAGCAGTGGGGTCCAGTGGTAGCTGAAGCCCTGGGAAGGCATAATTCTGGAGCCAACTCAGTTAGGTCACTGGACAGTCAGTTCCTGGGTCCAGGGAGAGGAATCTAGGGTTTGAGACAGACTCACCAGGGAAGAGAATTCCCCGGCCTCCTGGAAAGAGTGGCCTCTCCTCCTTATAGACCTCGGCTCTCCTTTGGCCTCTCCTTGTTGCCCTCTGTCTTCCTCTGACTCCTGTAGCCTCAAAGTGAAGGCCTCGTGCACGTGAGTGTGTGTGCGTGTGGGTGCCTGGCTCAGCGTGGGCCACCTGGTCTTTGCCGCTCCCTCAGGGTCATCACAGCATCTGGACTCCAGATTCAACCACAGGGGTCCAGTTCTCAGCCCTGCCCTCAGCAGCTATGTGACCTGGGGCAAGATGCTCAACCTGTCTGTGTCTCTATTCTCATCTGTGATACAGCGCGGGAGCACCAGCATCTTGGTCTTTTCATAAGCACAGGTGGAATTTGGCAGAAGCTGGCTGAGAATGCAAGCCCTGCTTCTGCTGTTCTGTGTGGTTTTTTCTTTAATCTTTTTTAATTTTTTAATAGAAGGATAATTGCTTTACAGAATTTTGTTTTCTGTGTGTCCTTCAGCCCCCACACCATCCAGGTCTTCAGAGCTAGACGGGGAAGGGGCCGTTTAAGCACTCGGCTGCCCTGATGAGGGGGTGTGAGGTCAGAAGTGCTAAGGGAGGGTGACCTCTTTTCCCACCACTGCCATTCCTGCTGAGCTGGGCAGCCCCAGAGCCCCTCCACAGACAGGCAGGGCCGACAGTCGTCCACCCTCCTGAGAACAGAGCCTGGAGCCATGTGTGCAGGAAATCCCTGTCTGGCCCCCATCCCACCCCCACACAGAGGGTCCTCGAAGCCCACACCACAGCTTCTCTATGCACGGGCCTCACACCTGTGCCCACATGCTCTGGTCAACGCTGTTGCAACCTTGAAATTCTTAACTAGGGAATACTTCATCCTTACATTTCCCTTTTATGAGTGAAGTCTGATGGACCGTGGGATGTGCTGTGAGCAGAGAAGATGCACACAGCACGGGTCCCGGGGTGACCAGGCTGCACATGGGGACAAGGTGGACACAGAGTCCTCCCCCAGTGAGTGAAGGTGGGGACCGCATCAGGAAGCCACGCTTGCTTAGACCCAGAACTGAGCTCCAACACACCCTCCCCTCTGTGAATGACCTCTGCCCTGTCCTGATCCTTCCAGAAGGGGTTCAGGAGGCTGAAGTCTGCCCGGTCACCAGAAGACACCAAGGGGAGAGTGGGCCACGGGGCAGTGGGGGAGGGTGCAAACTCCAGGGCTGGGGGCAATGGCCCTCAGTCCCCTCCCTGTGCCAGGCTTCCAAAGTGTCTCTACATGAACCGTGTCAGTAATAACCACCCACTGTTATTTTCTCGTTTCTTTCATGCTTTCTTAAAGGAACACGTTTGTCTGTGGCTTGGTTTTCCTAGAGAGAAGGCAATGGCACCCCACTCCAGTACTCTTGCTTGGAAAATCCCATGGATGGAGGAGCCTGTTAGGCTGCAATCCATGAAGGGAAGCCACATAAACTCTGCATCTTCTGTGGCTTTAGGCAGGGGCCATGAGAGGGAGAGTTAAGGGTGGTGCAGGCAGAGGGGCTTCATCTGAAAAACAATGGGGACCCAGAAACTTGCAGGAGCTCCTCATTTGCACCTCCCACCAGAGCTGAGCCTGGAATCCCCTGGAAGGCTGAGCAGGTCAAAGCTTCTCCTTCCCCTCCCTCCCCTCTCCTCCCTCCCCTCTTCTCCCCTCAAAAAGCTGACTCGTGGGCCAGCCCACAACACCCCAAAATTCCCCATCACCCACAACCCCGCAAGCCCCTCCCTCACAGAAGTGGGATGACCTACACGGCAGCAGATATGGTGTGTGACCCCAGCCCTGAGGGTCTCAGCTGACCTTGAGCAACGGGGCTGGTGCTTTACACAGCCTCCCAGCCCAGGGAGCTGCCAGCAGCCACAAGCCACGATCTGAAGTGGAGTTGGAGGAGTGGGGATGTGAGCTGTCTGAGGTCCCATCCTGTCCCCGCGACGGTGGCCAGGCCTCACCTGACACCGTGACTGCCCTGCACGGGCACACAGGAGTGCAGCAGTCACGGGGATGGACAGGCAGCTGCCTCTGCTGCACACTCCACTCTGAACGCAACGGCCCCACGGCTGTACCAGTCCTGCCTGCGCACAGCTCTGCTTGGCTCCCAGGGCTCAGGGACCCTGGGTGAGTCAGTGAGGGCAGAGCTCCAGAGGCCAAGCCTGCCTTCAGCTGTCAGACCCGCCCTGGTCACCAGACTCATGAGCCCAACCAGTATCTGAAGCCAAGATGCCTTTGGGAGAATGACACCACAGACACTGACCTCAGAGCTCAGACTCCTGAAAATTTACTAAACAGATTATTTTTAGTCTTTTTTTAAAGTGAGATGTTGGCAGGAAGAAGGGAGGGAAATGACTTCCTTGGTGGTGTTGTGGTTAAGAATCCACCTGCCAATGCAGGAGACACGGGTTCAATCCCTGATCTGGGAAGACCCCACGTGCAGTGGAGCAACTAAGCCCGTGCACAACTTCTGCAGCCCAAGTGCCTAGAGCCTGTGCTTCCAACCAGAGCAGCCACCACAGTGATAAGTTCCGCACAGAAATGAGACAGCAGTCCCCACGCCCTACAACCAGAGAAAAGCCCGCACAGCAGCGAAGACCCAGCACAGCCAAAAGTAAATAATCTTTTTTTAAGTAGGAGGTTGCAGCATTCCCTGCTGGTCCAGAAGCTAAGACTCTGAGCTCCCAACACAGGGGGCTGGGTTCAATCCCTGGTCAGGGCACTGGATCCCACATGCCTCAACTGAAGACCCTGCATGCCACGGCTAAGACCCAGCCCAGCCAATTAAATGAATATTCAAAGGTAGGAGGCTGTTCATCTGTCACCATAGAAAACTGAAACATTTTAGAGAAAGAAAAGAAAACAAAGATCTTATTTTGCAAGTTCTCGTGGTTGATTGCAAAAATTTTCTCATAATATGCAGCTGTTTAAGAAAAAAAAAGAAATTTAGAAAATACAGAAACTAAAACCCACCCATAAATGTGTAGGGAACACCAATTACTGCAGCAACTGGCCACCACACACGGGAACACACAAGTGTGTTTTTCTTCTACAAAAACTTTCAGCCTCCCCCTCTTCCCACCGGCCTCTGCTCTGCTCACCAAGAAGACTACGCTTTGGCCTCGTGATTGAGGGGGGTTTCTGTTGAGCTCAGGGAGGTGGGGGAGCGGGGCTGTGAGGTTGGAGGCACGGTCTGGCCTGCAGTGAGGGGAAAAGTGCGAGTGCTCCCCCTCTGGGTCCACTAACTCCAAGGGCCTCAGGGGAGGTGCCCAGGAAAAAGCCCTCTCCTCAAACACCTTCCCTGCAGTTTCCACAGTTACAACATGTCCCACGTCTCAGGGTTTGGCTGTGGGTTAACAAATCCTCCCTTGTTGGACATGAAAAGTGTCTCCACAGAGAATCTGCCTGGATCTCAGCCTCAGTTGTTTCTCTTGTTGGAAACGAAACGTGTTTCCACAGAGAACCTGCCCAGATCTTGACCTCAGTTGGTCCTCTTGTTGGACATGAAAAGTGTTTCCACAGAGAATCTGGTTCTTGGCTTCGGTTGGTACAGATTTAACAGGCAGTATGTTCAGGGCTCAGGAAAGTTAGTTCTCAAGCTTCCTTTAAGCCTACAGCACCTCCTCACCTCCACCCCTTCCATGGTCATGGAGCCTTGTCTCCCAGAGGAAGGTGTTTGGCAACATTAGCCACAAAGTCACATACCGAAGAGGAGTAAGGCCATGGCAGGCAGGGCCGGGTGTTCTTGGGGGAGCAGAAGGGCCTTGAACACTCCATGCTGGACCCCGTGCCCCACCGGCTTTTCCTCCTTCTCACTGGATATGCAGTTTTCTATTCCTGGGTGCCTGCCAGAGAGGGGCTCCCAAGACACCAAGCTGGGGTTGGTGATGGGTGAGCTGGATGCCAGGGAACCCGAGACTCTGCCGCAGGTCAGTGCACTGTGGACAAGGGCCAGCCTCACTGAACGGTTAGGCCCTGTGCATTCAGGACACCCTCTCTGGACTCCAGGTGGAGGTGCTGCTGTCCCCAGTGCCCACCTGGGTCTCAGGAGGTGGAAGAGAGACCAGGTTGTCCTTCCCACTTCCTGCCCAGAGAATGACAAAGGCCAGTACCCAAAAGTCAGAGCAGGGTGGGCAGAGCAAGTGCTTGGGTCTCACAGGGTCCCTGTGAAGAGGGCTTTACTGCTGACTGGATCATTCTTGGCTGGTTCTCCTTCTGTGTTGTCTTCACATCAAATCGCAAGTACAAGGCAGTCGAGGTGCCCACACATCACTTGCCCAGGCGCCAACAACCCTCCTTATTTATTAGGGGCAGGGAGACATGGTGGCTGCTGTGACGCTCCCCTGGACCAGAAAAGAGACCCCCTAGGTAGTGTCTCTTCTACCATCTGAGACCCAGGTGGGCACTGGGGGCAGAGCACCTCCACCTGGGGTCCAGAGAGGGTATCCTGAATAGACAGTTCCAAAGGGTCCAGTGTGGCTTCAGGGGGGTATGGGCAAGAGGGGCACTAACTCCTTTATAAATATTTCAGACAACCACTGAGTTCCTTTTGGTTTTTGGTTTCAGATCTTTTTGATATGGTCCATTTTCAGAGTCTTTATTGAATTTTTTACAATATTGCTTCCATTTTATGTTTTGATTTTTGACTGCAAGGCATGTGGGATTGTTATCAAGTCCAATCTCGCTCTGCTTGCCTCACAACAGGCCAATAAATCAGAGGCGAGGTGCTGAGGCCTGGAATATGCCTTTACTTGGAAAGCTAGCAGACTGAGAAGATAGCAAACTAATATCTCGAAGAAACTCTCTGGATGCTAGTGTCTTTTACAGAACACAGAGCTGGGGAGGTGAGGAAATAAAGTGAAAAGGCCTTTAATCTGGAAAATATCTCCTGGAATGGCCAGCCTCAGGCGGAGACGTGTTACTTGCTCCCTTCCTGTAGCCACCCATAGGTGGACAGGTCCTGGACAAAGGCAGAGGGGCAGGGTTTCCTGAAGCAGGCCATTATGTATGGACAGTATCCCTGTAGCAAACAAACCAACAGGAAGCAAAGGTTAAAGTAAAACATCCAACATGGAGTCAGATTTTGTTCTTCCCTGTACCAATTTCACACTCTCGGTGTCCATTCCACAATCTTATGGAAAGGGGGGACCTGATTGTTCTAATTGCTCCACTAGCTGCATCTTTTGGGGAGTGCCCACAACTGGGCCAGTGTTCTGAATGTTGAGATTTATCTTTTGTTGCTCTTTGGAAAGTCTCTACTTCATATGTGTAGACATAAAAATATTTATAATCTAGGCGTTGAGAGTTATGTTTTATTCAGTAAGAATCCTCTAGGATTTCAAAACCAGGAGGCAGCACCTAAAGTTAAGGAATTCAGCACTTCTCTGTGTGTGGGAAGATGCACCAGCCATCTCACTGCCATCATCCCCTTTGACACACACCTCACCATCTGGGGCCAGTATCCTGTCTTCTCCTTCCCAAGTTTCCTCAGCGATCACCGTGGGGAGTGGCTACAGTCTGATGGCTGCTAGAAAGCAGGTATTCTTCTCCTTCCCGAGTTTCCTCAGGGCTCACCAGGAGAAGTGGCTGCAGCCTGACGGCTTCTAGAGAGAAGGTATTCTCCTCCCCGAGTTTCCTCGGGGCTCACAGTGGGGAGTGGCTGCACTTTGATGGCTGCTGGAAAGCAGGTATTCTTTTCCTTCCTGAGTTTCCTCAGGGTTCACCATGAGAAGTGGCTTCAGTTTGATGGCTTCTAGAGAGTAGGAGGGGGAACCTGGGTCCCCATTGAGATCATCTCAGCAGAGAGAGCAAGCATGTCCTGTGACTCCAGACAACTTCCAATGTTCAGGGATCAGCGTTCAGCCTGCAGGATCCACAGACTTCAGCTCAGCCACCACGCTCTGCACTTACTTGCTATGTAACCTACACTGCAGGAGGCCCTCTAAATGTGGTATCCTGTCCATCAAACTCTCAGTCACATCCTCCAAGCCCAACCCAGGCCCAGCTTTGCTGAGTGGGTCTCACTGGGGACCCAGATTCCCCCTCCTGCTCTCCCACATTCCATACCTGAGTGGGGAAAAGGCAGGTGCTGGGGGCACAGTGCCTCCAAGCAGGTAGGGCAGACATTCTCCCATCACCCCCTGTGGCCCATCCCTGGGAGCACAGTCTAATGTCACTTTAGCAGCAGAGGACATGTGTTGGGGGCCAGAGTGAGGTACTCCGCCCGTGACAAAGGTCATGAGGAAGGAGGCTCGACATACGCAAAGGCGGGATCCAGCCTCAGGAGTCCCCCTGGAAATCCTCGAGCATCTACCCCCATAACCAGAGCCTGCCTACTTTACTACTTTGTGCTCTCACCTACATCTCTGATTTTACGGGGGGCTGTCTCCCACCACCTCTTTTGGAGAAGGAGTTAACTTAGAGCTCCAGTTAACAATAATTCCTGGGCATGATAGGAGTGTTTCAACCTACAAACTCCTCTGAAGGTTCTCTGGCCTGCCTGACAGGCTTGTCCGGCCACATGTGATTGCTCACAGCCTCCCAACCGTGAGAGGCATGAGATGCTTTAAACCTTCTAAAAACAGGTTCCTTAGAAAAGTTAGAAAACTATTAGTATAAGTATAATGGGCTGATTAGAAATTGTATTGGTGAAGGGTTTTTCATTTGTTGAGCCAATGTTTGTTGCTAAGACTCCACATCCCCTGCCCTTACACACATTAATGAATATATAGAAGAAATAAGTATTAACCTTTGATATAAATCACGTTAGACCTTAGGCTAAGTAAATTCTTTCCTTAACTAAAACCCACTACACCCTCACCCTATAGGAATGTAACTTTATTTGGGTGGTGTCTGTTTTAAGAATAATCACCCCTGGAGAAATAAGTGTTCTGGTTGACTGACCACTGTCACAAGGAGAGGGTCGTAAATTGTCAGCAGGCCCCCCTGGCCAGAAGATGATGTAACACCCCTAAGACCTCTGTATACATTTGTGTGAAGCACCTGACTTTAATAAAAGTCAGGACTGCTGTCCCCACGTGACTTTCGTATAACATCTCAGTGTATAAAAACAGACTCTGGAAAATAAAGAATTGGGATCAGTTCCTCGAAATACTGGTCTCCCCATGTCTCTCTCTCTCTCACTCTGGCTGAGTCTCCATCTGGAGCGTGGAACCTGCCATGCTTACTAATTATGCCTGGGCTTCTAAGATCCGACCAGGGAGGCCTCAGTGTCTCCTCTCCTTAGGGAGAATGGAAGGACACCTGTGGCCTACGTAAGTGGTGCAAGCTTCTTGTCTTGAAGTTTTATTGGTCTCCCACGTAAACCAAGCCACTCAGCCTCTTTTCTCCACTGAATTTTCCTACTGAGCTATCCTCATTCTATTACCCTTTATATCTTTGATAAATATTTAAATAGTTGCCTAAGCCGTCTCCCCTTCGAATACCCTGGATCAGCCGGGGCTGGACCCCGGCAGACATGTGTCCCCAGATCCGGCCCACTATCTGGGCAGTGTGAGCTGTGAGCACTAACACAGGAGTGACCTGCTTAGGCTGGAAGACTAGCTCCTGGGACATGAGCTGAAGCCTGAAAGTAGCTTCTCACTGGGATTAGCCTTCTCCAGACCTAGCTTGGGGGCAGCAAGAGTCCAATAAGTGACCCCAAGCTGGGGCAGCCACACAGTGCCTCTCGACAGCCCCACAGAGACTGTGCAGTAGAGTGCCCACAAGCCCACATTCACCTGGCAGATGGCCTCTGAGAGGCCTGTGACAGACCAAAGCAGCCATGAGCCTGCACTCACACAGCAGAGAGCCTCAGCCTCTAAGAGGTCTGTGACAGGCCAGAGTGACCACAAGTGTACATTTATCCAGCGGACAGCCTCTGATAGGTCTGTGACAGGTCAGAGTGACCACAAGCCTGCATTAACCCAGTGGATGGCCTCTGAGAAGTCTGTGACAGACCAAAGCAGCCATGAGCCTGCACTCACACAGCAGAGAGTCTCAGCCTCTGAGAGGTCTGTGACAGACCAGAGTGACCACAAGCGTGCACTCACTCAGCGGACAGCCTCTGAGAGGTCTGTGACAGGCCAGAGTGACCACAAGCCTGCACTCACCCAGTGGTGAATTCTTGCCTGGAGAATCCCATGGACAGAAGAGCCTGGTGGGCTACAGTCCATGGGGTCACAAAGAGTCAGACACAACTGAGCACCTGAGCACACACACATGAAACAGAAACAGACTCAGGGACAGAGAGGACAGCCTGGGGCTCTCCAAGGGGCGAGGGGGGGGTGGTTGTTGGAGGGATGGAGTGGGAGGCTGGGGTCAGCAGATGTAGCTTTTATAAGTAGACTGGATAAACAAGGTCCTGCTGCATAGCAGAGAACAATATTCAGTATCCAATGATAAACTATAAAAGAGTAATTTTAAAAAAGAATGTATATACATGTAAAAGTGTATCCCTGAGCTATGCAGCAGAAGTTAACACATTGTAAACAAACTATACTTCAAAAAAATATATATATACTGATTAAAAAAAAAAACAAGAACAGACCCTACCCAATCACAACAGATACTAAACCCAGGAGCACAGAGTCCCAAGCATTCAGAACACGGACCAACCAGTCAGAAGAGGGGCCAACAAGAGACGGGGTCCCACAGCAGCCCACAGGCTGGCTGCAAGCCCTGGGCGCCATAAGCCGTGAGTGCCGCTGGAGGAAATGAGAACTCTACCCACACGACTCCTCCTCCAGCTCAAGACGAAGTGCCTCTGCTTCCCCTGACCCCTTAACTGAAGGGGCCCCAGGACGCCCTGGCTTGGTGCTGGGACCAGGAATGTATGGTCAGATCCCAATGCAGGGAGGTCTGTGAGGGCACCTCTGGAGCACGGTGGGCCAGGATGAGCGCAGCAGCTCAGCCCATTCCTCGAAGGTCGGACAAAACAGAGCCCAGGAGGCTGGAAAGTGTTCTAATGGAGGGCAGGCCTCCACGTCCGGTGCCTCCACTCTCTGGCTGAGGCCCAGTGCTGACCCCCTGTGCCAGTCTGCAGCACGTTCTGCACACATCCTGGTAGCTCAGCTGCTGAGCCCCAAGGTGAAGGCTTGTGATGGCAGCCATGCCCACAGGCACCAACAGCACCGACCACCTGGCTCCTGGCCCAACTGCGAGGTCCAGCAGAGACCAGTGGACACGTTATAAGCTGTGCTCTAGGGTGGCCTCCATGTCACCAGTAAATGGCGGTGTCATGATGCAGGCCAGCAGGACTCAGCCTGGAGGATTGCTAGAATCAGCAGGGACACACTGACCCATGAACACTCCCGGCCCAGAGTCAGGCAGAAACCTGAACAGGCAGACAACTGCAGAGAGCAGAGTCCACAGCACAGACAAGGTGCAGCCGTCCCTGGGCAGGGAAGGGGCCCCGTCTCAGGGGGCACCCTCAGGATCCCCCAGCTTAAGCATAAAGAGGCTTCAGGGACAGATGTTGGGAACAGACTTGGAGCTGCTCTTTAAGTCATGCAGGGCAGGACACGCAGGTGAGCGAAGGCCAGAGGGAATTTACCATAAAAAGCAGAGTGTCCGGGGAACAGACGGGCTTAGGTGGAGCTGAGCCCAAGGAGGCTGGGAGTCCAGACTTAGAAACCCTATATGCCTCTCTCCCGTCTCTGCCTCCTAATCTACTTAACCCCCACTCTGCAGCCTGCCGCCGCCTGTCCTGTGCATCTCCATGCTCAGACCATCCACTCATTCACAGATATTTGCTTAGCACCTGCCTCTGGCCAGGTCGTGTTCCAGGCTGGGGACAGCCGTGAGCAGATAGACAATAACCCCAGTCCTTGGGGAGCAGAAACTCTACCAGAGACCAGATGCACCCCTCCTGTGGCCAAGCCCCAGCTGAGCCCTGCTCAGCCACCAGCCGGCCCTGCTGGCGCTCCAGCCCCAGACGCAGTTCCATCTGAGCTTCCCCCCTTCTCCAAGGAGGCTCCTCTCTGGACTCGCCACCCGTCAGCCCCTGCACCGCCCCCCCACCCCCCGTGCCCTATGCACGTACCACCATCTGAAATGGCCTCACCACCTGCATCACCTCAGCGTACCTGGCCATGTCACGACCTCAGTGAAGGAAGGTCCCAGCTGCCCTCACACCCTTTCTGCTGAGTTCTCACCACAGATTCCCGTCACAGCGGCCTGGAAGGACTCTCCAGAAGGGTGTGGAGCAGGGGCTCAGTGGGGCCCGAGAGTGTGGGCCCACCTGGGCCACTCAGTGGTCAGGGTAGGCAGGGACCTCCCAGTATCGGCTTGGACCAGACGGCAGGCAGACCAGCTTCCTTCTCCCTGGGACCACGAGGGGGCAAGGCTCTCATCGCTGCTCAGGGTCGTGGCTGCCCAGGAAGGGCTGTCAGTTCCACGGTCCTGAGCTCCCTGTGTGCTGTTACACGTTTTACCTGTGTGATCTCAACTCCCTCAGCAGAACACTTTGGGCTACACGCTTGGAAGAATCAACAGGAATAGTTTAAGGTCACTAGAGGTAACACAATCCAGAGACAAAAGGCCCCGCCACCTGCCAGGAGGCCGAGGGACAACACCTGGAAGGGAGCTGCTTGTCTCCTGCTCAGCATCTCATGTCTTCCTTGGCGTGAGTTGTGCCCTCCTGGTACCCAGGGGCTGCTGTGCCTCCAGCATCACATCACACAGTCAGAAGGGAGTGGGAGGAGGAGGGCAGGCCCACCAGCAGAGCTGCACTTTGCTCCCAGGAGCCTGAAGGTGCTGTATGCCAGCTACCATTAGGGGGTCACATGGCGAGCATGGCAAGGCTGGCCCTGGCACTATTAAGCTAGACCCCCTGCCTGCTCTTAGTCAGCCCGCTGCCCTCTCAGGTTCCAGGTGAAGCCCACAGGATGGGCAGGGGCCCTGGTGAGGCCACAGAAGCACCTGTGGTGATGCCCTGTCCTGCCCTGCCTTGTGCTCTCCCAGGACTAGGTTTCCTCTTGGGGCAGAGAAAGCGTCAGGGCTCTAGACAGAAGGGGTGACAGGCAGCCACCAAAAAAGGTTTGATTCTTGTTTTTGGTGGCTTGCTTCTGACATTTGAGACTGTAATACTGGAGTGGGTTGCCATGTCCTCCTCCAGGGGATCTTCCCAACCAAGGCATTGAACCCAGGTCTCCTGCACTTCAGGCAGAGTCTTTACTATCTGAGCCACCAGGGAAGTCCAAGAATACTGGAGTGGGTAGCCTATCTCTTCTCCAGGGGATCTTCCCGACCCAGGGATCAAACCAGGGTCTCCTGCATTGCAGGAGGACTCTTTACCAGCTGAGTGACCAGGGAAGCCCAGAAGGGAAGGTTGCAGAGTGAAAATGATCAATTGACACTGCTCGCCCCAGACGTGGTCCTGGCATCACTCCTCTGTGTCCCACACCAGAAGGTGTTCCAGCACACAGCCCCTCTGCACCTCAGCTTCGGCCCCTGGGACATGGGGACTCTGACAGCCACCCCTTGAGCCTGTGCTGGTGATGAGGTGAGCAAACCCTTGTAATGGATTGAAAGCTGCTGCAGATTCAAACCACAAAGCTATACTGCCACTCCCCCTGGTTACCAACTGGTACTCACCGCTCACCTCACACACCAACAGGCTCCCTCTCTGCACTCAGCTGCACAGCTGCCAGTGTGTGGGAGGCAGTTTATGTAACTGTCCCTCGTGGTGGCAGTCTGCTTGTTTATGGTCCTGTCCCCATGTTTCTGTTCAGTTGCTAGCCGTGTCCGACTCTGCGACCCCATGGACTACAGCACACCAGGCCTCCCTGTCCATCACCAACTCCCGGAGTTTACTCAAACTCATGTCCATTGAGTCGGTGATGCCATCCAACCATCTCATCCTCTGTCGTCCCCTTCTCCTCCTGCCTTCAATCTTTTCCAACATCAGGGTCTTTTCAAATGAGTCAGCTCTTCACATCAGGTGACCAAAGTAGTCGAATTTCAGCTTCAACATCAGTCCTTCCAATGAACATTCAGGACTGATTCCCTTTAGGATGGACGGGTTGGTTCTCCTTGCTGTCCAAGGGACTCTCAAGAGTCTTCTCCAAGACTACAGTTCAAAAGCATCAATTTTTCGGTGCTCAGCTTTCTTTATAGTCCAACTCTCACATCCATACATGACTACTGGAAAAACCATAGCTTTGACTAGACAGACCTTTGTTGGCAAAGTAATACCTCTGCTTTTTAATATGCTGTCTATGTAGTTCATAACTTTTCTTCCAAGGAGTAAGAGTCTTTTTATTTCATGCCTGCAGTCACCATCTGTAGTGATTTTGGAGCCCCCCAAAATAAAGTCTGCCACTGTTTCCACCGTTTATCAGAATATAATCAATCTGATTTTGGTGTTGACCATCTGGTCATGTCCATGTGTAGAGTCTTCTCTTGTGTTGTTGGAAGAGGGTGTTCGCTATGACCAATGCATTCTCTTGGCAGAACTCTATTAGCTTTTGCCCTGCTTCATTCTGTACTCCAAGGCCACGAGAGCAACTTTAAAATGATGCTGATGGGCTCTTAATAGTCACATGTCTATTGTCATGAAAACTCCTGGGATAAAACATCAGAAAAAATTCAAGCCAGAGTCAACTTTCAAGAAGCCAATTTGAAGAGGTGAATGGTACTCACAGTGTGTAAAATACAAAACACATGAAAAGATTCTCCACATCACTATTTATAAAAGAAATGCAAATCAAAAGTACAGTGAGCTATCACCTCATACCAGTCAGAATGGCATCATCAAAAAAATCTACAAACAATAAACGCTGCAGAGGTCGTGGGTTAATGGGAACCCTCCCACACTACTGGTTGGGATGTAAATGGTGTAGCCACTATTGATAAGTATATGAAGGTTCTTTTAAAACTAAACAGAGAATTACCGTATGATCTGGCAATCATACCCCTTCATTAGTTCTGGAGAAATTTTCAGGGCAGCCCTATTTGCAACAGACAAGATGTAGAATTATCAAAATGTCCATGGATTGAAAAATGAAGACTAAGTGGTACAAGTTTAGAATAGAAAAGTACTCAGCTGCTAAAAAGGGAACCCTCCCACATTGATGCTGAGAATGTAAACTGGGAAGAGCCACTCTGGAAGACAATGTGGAGGTTCCTTAAACTATGGATATGAGAATGAAATTATGATACTTCCTAACACCATATGCAAAAATAAACCCTAAATACATTAAAGATCAAAATGGAAGGACAGATACTGTGAAATTCTTGAGGAAAATATAGGCAGAACGTGCTTTGACATAAATTGCAGCAAGTTCTTTTTTGACCCACCTCTCAGAATCATAAAAAATAAACAAATGGAACCTAACAAACTTTAAAAGTATAGTTTTCAAAGGAAACTATAAATGAAAGAAAATGACAACTCTCAGAATAGGAAAAAGCTTTTTGCAAATGAAGATACCCATAGGGAATGTGTCTGCAAAACTTACAAACAGCTCATACAGCTCAATAAACAAACAACCCAGTTTTTAAAATGGACCAAAGGTCTAAATGGACATTGCTCCAAAGAAGGCATACAGGTGCCATGAAGCACATGAAAAGGTGCTCCCCATCCCTAAGTCTTTGCTGTTGGTTCCTTAGTCACTAAATCCTTTCCCACTGAAAGGATTAGGTAGGCCTCAGGGAGGTCAGGGTCCCCAAGAGGAACTAAACTGCAAGTGGCAGGCGTTTTTTTTTTCTCTTTACAAGATTAAAGGAGGCGCCTTTAATCCTGTGTTGCCATGACAACATTTGGTTCTGCCTGAAACTAACTGAGCTGCTAAGGGCTCAGCAAAACAATGCATCTGACTCAGGGAAATGTTTTTCTTAAGCTACATTAATGACTCTATGTATTTGCTTGGGAATCTCTTTTTCTTCAAATTGGTTCCTCCTGAAACCAATTTTTTCTCAAACCTTGAGAAAGAGGTTGAGCTGCTAATGGCTCAACAAGCCAATGTGTTTGCCCTACTCATGGAAATGTTTCTCTTAAGCAATGTTAATGATACTATGTATTTGCTTGGGAATCTGCCTTTCTTCAAGACTCATGTCAATTGTTTCGTGCTGATGCTGCATCAAAAGGCTTATTAGGAGAGGAGCCTTGTGCAACCCTCAGCCTTGAGGTGTTTCTTTTATCTATGATTAGCAGCTTGCTATCAAGTATGAAATGCCTTGCTAAAAAATCAGCAAGGAGACAACCTTTCTGTCCCCTTCTGATGTCTATACCAGAAACTTTCTCTATCCCTTTTACACTTTAATAAATCTTTGCTACGCAAAAGCTCTGCCTGATCAAGCCTCATCTCTGGCCCCAAATCAAAATCCTCTCCTCAGAAGGTCACAAATACCAGATCCGTTCACAGCTCACTACCCAAAGCTTTCACTACTCTTTACCACCTCTTGAACTGTAGCCCACCAGGCTCCTCTCTCCGCGGGGTTTTCCAGGCAAGAACACTGGAGTGGGTTGCCATTTCCCTGAGGGATTCTTCCTGACCCAGGGTTGGACTAGCATCTCCTGCATTGGCAGATGTGCTCCCATTGAGCCACATGGGAAGTGGAAAAGAAAGTGTCTCTCTTAAGAGAAAGGCAAATCAAAAGTTGAACGAGGTATCACCTCACACCAGTCAGAATTGCCATCTCAAAAAATTTAAAACAATAAATGCCACAGGGGGTGTTGAAAGAAGTGAACCCTCCCACAGTGGTGGGGTGTAAATTAGTGCATTTGCTACGGGGAACAGTAGGGAGGTTCTTTTAAAAACTAAACACAGAAGTGTCAGATGACTCTGCAACCCCGTACCTGGGCACAGATCGGGAGGTAACCAGAATTTTAAAAGACAACTGCTCCCTAATGATCATGACAGCACTAACTGAGAGGAACAGAATGGACAAAATAGTTGATTAAATAGTTAATCCCACTAAAGGATTATAAGTAAAAAAATATGGGAAGCTCCTTTAAGTTAATGATTACTCAAGAAACCAGGCTTGCTTAGCAACAAAACCTTGCAACAGAAGCATGGGAGGTGTCCCCAAAACAATAAAATAATGGTGGCATGAGACCCACATCCTTCCCGGTGAGCCCAATAAATTAATGCCCCCAAAAGAGGCGCTGTGCACTCACACACACACAAAAATCATTTATGGGAAGGTGAATTTTCAAAATGAAAAACCCTCCTTATACTGAGACCTGAAAATATTTTTTCATCTCATCCTCTGTCATCCCCTTCTCCCTCCTTCAATCTTTCCCAGCATGAGTTGGTGATGCCATCCAACCATCTCATCCTCTGTCATCCCCTCCTTCTCCTGCCTTCAATCTTTCCCAGTGAAAGATTGTTGCTGAACGAAAAGACTCCAGGATTCTTGGCCTCTGAAGGAGAAGAATTCAATCCAGAACCAGAGACGAGGCTTGGTCGCTCAGAGCTTTTGTGTAATAAAGTTTTATTAAAGTATAAAGGAGATAGAGAAAGCTTCTGACATAGGCATCAGAAGGGGGCAGAAAGAGTGCTAGTCTTCAGCTGGGTGTTACATAGTCACTAGCAGTCTGTTTATGAAAGAAAGGAATGTCTTAAAACTCAGAATGGCACCAGGCCCCTCATCCATAAGATGCATTTTGGGATAATCTTGGCACCAGAGGATTCATCCCGGGCCATAAAAAGATTGACTTGAATCTTGTAGAAGGGCAGATTACCAAACAAATAGTTTCATTTACATAGATTAGGGGAACAATATCTGAGTATAACATACTGGTTTGTCAAGTAGGTTCTGAGCCATTAGATGGAACCGACTTGAAGACAGAGTCTGGGGTAAATGCATAGTACATTAACATAGCTTAAGACAAACATTTCCATAAGAAAAATGCATTGGTTAACTCAAGGTTTGAGAATAGTTAACTTCAGGTGAAATCAGGTGTCATTATGGCTACACAGTATTTTAAGAGAAACCTCCTTTTAACTTTGTATAGAGAAGGAAAAAAAACAGTTTGTTTCCTCCTGCCGCTTAAGAGAGATAAAAATGTCTGACACTTGCAGCCTATTTCCTCTGTTTGGAGACCCCTGGCCTTCCTGCCTTTTACCCTCTCACCAGCATCAGGGTCTTTTCCAATGAGTGAGTACTTCGCATCACATGGCCAAAGTATTGGAGTTTCAGCTTCAGCATCAGTCCTTCCAATGACTATTCAGGACTGATTTCCTTTAGGATGGACTGGTTGCGTCTCCTTGCTGTCCAAGGGGCTCACAAGTCTTCTCCAACACCACAGTTCAAAAGCATCAGTTCTTCAGTGCTCAGCCTTCTTGACCATATACGGAGGGACAAGTAAACTTCCCACCCTATTTGGGGAAGGAACTGAGATGGAAATGTGCCATCTTCTCAAGAAAGACAAAGAAGGTCTTCTTCCCCTGCCCACTTTTCCTTTGATTATAAACTGTAGCCTAGTTCTCAAGGGGCAGTATTTCTCACCTGCCTGCTTGTAAACCTCGCAAACATCCTAGTTTAATAAATCATGTCCTATCTGCCACTTTGCTCTTGCTGAATTATTCTCCATCTAATATAAAGGACTATGGTACCAGAGCTCTTCAGAGCTCCCCTGAAATGACACCAATCAGTTTCATGGGTACAAAGCTAAGACATGGTAGCAGCCGAAGTGTAGAAGCACAGACGAATGGATACAGAGGAAGCGGTACATAGACGCAAGGCAGTGTCAATCAGTCACAAAGAAGAATGAAGTAATGCCATGTCCAGCCACAAGGGAGAAAGTGGAGACGATCATATTAAGTGAAGGGAGACAAGGGGGACGAGTATCATATGATATCACTTCTGGTTAAATCTAAAACTTGATACAAATGAACTTCTTTACAAAAGAGAAATGGCCTCACAGACTTGGAAAAGAAGCTTAGGGTTACCAAAAGAAAGGTAGGGAGGAGGGAGTACTTAGCGGCTTCAGATTAATATATACACCTTAAAACCAGTGCCAAAGGGCTCTTAATATTCACAAGGTCTATCAGATCAGATCAGATCAGTCGCTCAGTCGTGTCCGACTCTTTGCGACCCCATGAATCACAGCACGCCAGGCCTCCCTGTCCATCACCAACTCCCAGAGTTCACTCAGACTCACGTCCATCGAGTCAGTGATGCCATCCAGCCATCTCATCCTCTGTCGTCCCCTTCTCCTCCTGCCCCCAATCCCTCCAAGCATCAGAGTCTTTTCCAATGAGTCAACTCTTCGCATGAGGTGGCCAAAGTACTGGAGTTTCAGCCTTAGCATCATTCCTTCCGAAGAAATCCCAGGGCTGATCTCCTTCAGAATGGACTGGTTGGATCTCCTTGCAGTCCAAGGGACTCTCAAGAGTCTTCTCCAACACCATAGTTCAAAAGCATCAATTCTTTGGCGCTCAGCCTTCTTCACAGTCCAACTCTCACATCCATACATGACCACAGGAAAAACCATAGCCTTGACTAGGTGAACTTTTGTTGGCAAAGTAATGTCTCTGCTTTTGAATATGCTATCTAGGTTGGTCATAACTTTCCTTCCAAGGAGTAAGCGTCTTTTAATTTCATGGCTGCAATCACCATCTGCAGTGATTTTGGAGCCCAGAAAAATAAAGTCTGACAATGTTTCCACTGTTTCCCCATCTATTTCCCATGAAGTGATGGGACCAGATGCCTAGTTTTCTGAATGTTGAGCTTGAAGCCAACTTTTTCACTCTCCACTTTCACTTTCATCAAGAGGCGTTTTAGTTCCTCTTCACTTTCTGCCATAAGGGTGGTGTCATCTGCATATCTGAGGTTATTGATATTTCTCCCAGCAATCTTGATTCCAGCTTGTGTTTCTTCCAGTCCAGCATTTCTCATGATGTACTCTGCATAGAAGTTAAACAAACAGGGTGACAATATAAAGCCTTGACGAACTCCTTTCCCTATTTGGAACCAGTCTGTTGTTCCATGCCTAGTTCTAACTGTTGCTTCCTGACCTGCATACAGATTTCTCAAGAGGCAGGTCAGGTGGTCTGGTATTCCCATCTCCTTCAGAATTTCCCACGGTCTAGAGGCTCTAAATGATACTAGCCCTGAAGAAATGCCCTGGGGTAAAATCCTGGACAAGGTTTCTAAACAGGACTGACTTTCAAGAAGCCAGACTTAAGAGGTGAATTGTACCCACACTGAATAACATATAACCACATGGAAAGATACTCAACATCACTAATTATTTTTTATAAGGCTTCCCTGGTGGCTCAGATGGTAAAGTGTCTGCTGCAATGCAGGAGACCCAGGTTTGATCCCTGGGTCAGGAAGAGTCCATGGAGAAAGAAATGGCAACCCATGCCAATATTCTTGCCTGGGAAATTCCATGGATGGGGGAGCCTGGTAGGCTACAGTCCATGGGATCGCAAAGAGTTGGACACAACTGAATGACTTCACTAATTATTTTAAAATGCTGATAAAAATTACAATGAAGTATCCCTTCCACTGATCAGAATGCCCATTGTCAACAAAAATCTACAAAGAATAAGTACTGGAATTATTCTACAAAGAATAAGTGTGTGGAAGAAAGGGAATCCTCACTGTGGTGTAGCCACTATGCAGAACAGTACAGAGGTTTTTTAAAATCTAAGCAGAGAGCTACCCTATGATCAGACAATGTCAATCCTAGGGTTAGATCTGATGAACATTAAAATTTGAAACTTGCCCACTCTGATTTTCATAGCAGCACTGTTTACAATAGCCAAGACAGAGAATCCACCAAAATGTCCATCTGCAGAAAAATGTAGACTGTAAGGTATAAATATACCAAGGGATACTCTTTAGCTGGAAAAAAAAACTAATGCCATTTGCAGTAACATGGACTGACAGAGAGATTATCGCAGAAAGTGAAGACAGAGAGAGAGAGACAAACACTATAAGAGATTACTTACAGGTAGAATCTATTAATTCATACCAATGAACTATTTTTTTAAGAGTCTAACAGACTTAGAAAACAAAGGTATGAATATTAAAAAGGAAACTTAGTGGGGAGGGATATATTACAAGGTTTGGATTAACATATACGAATTGCTGCTGCTGCTGCTGCTGCTGCTGCCACTAAGTCGCTTCAGTTGTGTTCGACTCTGTGCGACCCCATAGATGGCAGCCTACCAGGCTCCCCCGTCCCTTGGATTCTCCAGGCAAGAACACTGGAGTGGGTTGCCTTTTCCTTCTCCAATGCATGAAAGTGAAAAGTCAAAGTGAAGTCGCTCAGTCGTGTCCAACTCTTAACGACCCCATAGACTGCAGCTCACCAGGCTCCTCCATCCATGGGATTTTTCCAGGCAAGAGTACTGGAGTGGGGTGCCATTGCCTTCTCCGCATATACAAACTAATACATGTCAAATATATTTTCAAAAAGGAAGGACCTACTGAATAGCATAGGGAGTACTACTGAATATACTCTAACACACTCTAATACTCTATTCAGGAAAAGAATCCGAAAAAGAAGATACACATTTATGAACAACTGAATCAATGTCTTGTGTATCTAAAACAAACACAACCCTGGAAATCAATTCTACTTTAATATAAAATAAAAACTATATTTAAAGATTAAAAAAGGTGCCATGATAAATGCTGCCACCTTGTGGCTCTATCTGCTAAAAGAAAATGTAAAACCTGGGCTTGTGGGAGATTAATATTTAAGAGGCCTGCAGGGCAGTCGAGAAAAAACACCTGCTTTCAAGATATGTCCTGGGGTATGTTATCAAAAAAGAATTCAAAACGGAGCAGACGTTCAAGAAGCAAATCTCAAGATCTAAGTTTTACTCACTCTGTTAAAAAAAAAAAAAACATGAAAATATGTCAACATTGGTAAATATTAGAGAAATGCAAATCAAACTACAATGAAATATTTCCTCACACCATTAACTATGGCCATTGTCCAAAAGTCAACAAACAATAAATCCAGGAGAGGGTGTGGTGGAAAGGAACTCTCCTGCACTGTTGGTGGGAATGTAAACCGGTAACAGCTTCTGTGGAGGACAGTGGGGAGGCTCCTTAAACAATGAAAATGAGAGTGAGACTAGAGTACCCCCTAACATCATACACAAAAATAAAGCCCAAATAATATAAATATCTAAATATAAGGATGGATACTATGAAATTCTTGAGTAAAATATAGGAAGGACATGCTTTGACATAGATCATAGAAAGATCTTTTTGATCCACCTCTGAGAATAATGACAAATAAAAATAAACAAATGGGACCTAATTCAACTTAAAAGCATTGGCACAGCAGAGGAAACCATAAATACAACAAAAAGAGAAACCCCAGAATGAAACTAATATTAGTGAACAGAGACACCCCTGAGGAATTCATTTCTGAAACATACTAACAGCCCATACACCTCATAACAAACAAACAACCAATCAAATAGGGACAAAAGATTTAAAGGAACGTTTCCCCAGAGAAGACATAGAGAAGGACATGGCCATGAAGGACATGAAAAGATGCTCACCAGCTTAATTATTGTTGTTGCTGTTCACAATAAATTTTATTTATTTTTACAGCTTCAACTAAAAATAAATTTAAAAATAATAATAAAAGACAGTTGCACCCCAATGTTCAGGGCAACACGATGTAGAATAGCCAAGACATGGAAGCAATCTACGTGGAGAAGGACAGATGAATGGGTGAACAAGATGGGGTGCGTACACACAGAGAATATCACTCAGCCTTAAAAAGGATGACACCATGTCATGTCCAGCAACAAGAAAGGAAGTAGAGATGATCATACTAAGTGAAGTTAAGTGAGACAAGGAAAGACAAATATCTTAGGATATCACTTAGAGGTAGAGTCTAAAAAAGGATACAAGCAAACTTCTTTAGCAAACAGAAATGGCTTCGCAGACATAGGAAAAGCACTTTACGGTCACTAAAAAGGAAAGATCGTAGGCAGTGAAAAATGAGCAGGTGGATATGAACATATACACACTACTCTTTAGGAAATAATCAACAAGAACCCACTGTAGGATGAGGACCCCTACTCAATGCTGTATAATAAATTATATGGGACGATAACCTGAAAAAGAGCACATATACTGATGCAATGAACATGAACTTGAGCAAACTTTGGGAGATGGTGAGGGACAGGGAGGCCTGGCATGCTTCAGTCACTGGGGTTGCAAAGAATCAGACACAACCGGGTGACTGAATAACAACATACGTTTACGCATAAGTGAATCACGTTCCTGTACACTTCAAAAAAGAAAAACAGCAAACGTGCCACACCACATTGTAAGCTGCCTCTGTGCTGTGCTGTGCTGTGCTGCTCAGTCGTGTCCAGCTCTTTGTGACCCATGGACTGTAGGCCCCCAGGCTCCTCTGTCCATGGGGGTTCTCCAGGCAAGAATACTGGAGTGGGTTGCCATGCCATCCTCCAAGGGATGTTCCCAACCCAGGGACTGAACCCATATCTCCCGCATTGCAGGCAGATTACCAGCTGAGCTACCAGGGAAATCCAAGTCATCTCTACACCAATATAAAATAAAAATTTAAAAAAAAGGAAATGCTGACTCTATTTCCCTCAGGCCATTGTGACCTAGAGCCTGGGCAAGCCTGGGTTCCACAAATGGACTGTCTTGGCCTGATGGAGCTGGGGAAGATGCACCAGCCAACAAAACCTCCTTTGGGACCTGAAATGCCCATTCCCCTCTGCACGGACCCACAGCCTCCAGATGCAAGTGGTCCTTCTGAAGTAAGTGCAAGCCTATTGTACCCAAAGGACAGTGGAGCCTCCAGGCTAAGAGATTTGAAAACTCCCCTGGTCTCCATGTGCTCTGGGCTGGGTTCCCACCTCCAGCCTGCTTCTTCGGGTCACCACACTTACAGATGACAGCAGCCTCTGCAGAGTGCTTTTGGAAGAACTGGGATTTGTCCAGGGGATAGGGGTAAGGAAGAAGGAATGGGACACAACCCCTGGGTGTTTCTTCTGGCACATTCCACTCTAGTTGACAATCCAGGAACAGGACTTTCCCTAAGGTTCTGGTTGCTCCTCTACACATGGACATCACCAGATGGTCAATACCAAAATCAGATTGATTATAATTTTTGCAGCCAAAATTGGAGAAGCTCTATACAGTCAGCAAAAACATGACAGAAAGCTGACTGTGGCTCAGATCACGAACTCCTTATTGCAAGACAGACTAAAAATGAAGAAAGTATGGAAAACCACAAGTGAAACTCGAGCCCTTTCCTGTTTGCTCAAGTACATTTCACTCTTTCTCAGCCCAAGAAGCCAGCTTGTCCTAAGGCTCTGATTGACCCCAGGAACCAGAGGTGGGCCGCCTGCGGACGTTTCCTGTAACTACAACTTGACCACCACAGCTTACTGAAGTTAAGTGATGTGAAGTTGCGCAGTCGCGTCTGACTCTTCGAGACCCTGTGGACTGTAGCCTACCAGGTTCCTCCGTCCATGGGATTTTCCAAGCAAGAGTACTAGAAACTGAAACTCCAGTACTTTGGCCACCTCATGTGAAGAGTTGACTCATTGGAAAAGACTCTGATGCTGGGAGGGATTGGGGGCAGGAGAAGAAGGGGACAACAGAGGATGAGATGGCTGGATGGCGTCACTGACTCGATGGACGTAGTCTGAGTGAACTCCGGGAGTTGGTGATGGACAGGGAGGCCTGGTGTGCTGAGATTCATGGAGTCGCAAAGAGTCAGATACGACTGAGCAACTGAAGTGAACTGAACTATATACCTATTAGCAAGCTGCTAATTAGAGAAAAGAAATGGCAAAAACTGAGACAGTGGCACCAGGCCCCTCACCCACAACATGTACTTTGAGAAATCATTGGCACAAGGTGAGTCATCCTGGGCCATACAGCAATTAACGTGAATATTGAAGAAAGGTAGATTACAAACAAATACATGGTCTCATTAATACAGCTTGAGAGAACACTTCCATGAATAAAACATACCGGTTTGTTGAGCCATTATCAGTTCTGAGTCTTAGGTGGAACCAACTTGAAGAAAGCCAGCTGCTGCTGCTGCTGCTGCTAAGTCGCTTCAGTCGTGTCCGACTCTGTGCAACCCCATAGATGGCAGCCCACCAAGCTTCCCTGTTCCTGGGATTCTCCAGGCAAGAACACTGGAGTGGGTTGCCATTGCCTTCTCCGACAGATTAGGTTAGTAGTTCTAATTTCCAGGAAGTTGTGAAACGGTCAAAGAGACCGGAGGGTTTTGACCGAGAAAGGAGAGTTCAGACTGCACGCTCCATCCATCTCTGGCCACTCCCCCAGAGGAGACACTGGGTGCCTCTTGACATTAGCGGGTCAGTATAATTTCCCAACAGGGTTTCTTCCATAAACCATATAAGGTCACCATGGAACTGCAGATTAGGACACAGCTCTCGTTTCACACACGTGCATCTCTTTCAATCAGTCACAAACACAGGTAAACAGTAGAGTTAGTAAAGTACAGCAGAATACATGTTTGCTAGGAGAGCAAAGAACTAGAGCTCCAAGTGTCCTTACTTTGTCCTGAAGATTCCTGAACAAGCTCCCAAGATGAAAGGTGGTTGCTGCTACCAGCCATGAACAATGGCCGGATTCTAGGTCATAAATGAAATGTATTCAAGGAGGCCAAACCTGGTAGACACTCCCCTCCAGAGCCCAGGACTGGAGCAGTTCCATCCAGGATGGACAGTGCAAGGCGGGCTATGCAGTAACGACAACAGATGAGACTGTTACACAAGGGTGGTCAGCACAACAGGCTGAGCTGTGGGCACTCAACCAGGCGCTAAGGGACGCCAAAGGAAAGTGAATTAACATCTACACTGACTCAAGGTACTCCTTTGCTACTCTACATGATCACAGAGCCATTTATAAAGATAGGGGACTACTGACAGCAGGGGGAAAGGAGATCAAAAACAAAGAAGAAATCCTTCAGCTGTTAGAGCCAGCCTGGAAGCCTTCCAAAATGGCAGTCATCCATTGCAAAGGCCATCAAAGAGAAACTGATCCAGTCAGCAGAGGGAATCAGTTTGCCAACCAGGCAGTGAAGGAGGTGGCAACCCAACTGAGTCCCACAGTGGGTCCTGAGCCAATCTCTAAGGTCCTCTTGGCATCAGAATTGCCTCCATCCCCAAGATGTACCAAGGAAGAAGATCAATGGGCTTTAGATGAGGGAGGCACAAAAGGAAAAAAGGGCTGGTGGAAGCTTCCAGACCAAAGACTATTTGTTCCCAGCAACACAGCAGTCCATCTGGTGAACAGCACCATGAGACAACTCACTTAGGGAAAACTGCGCTGGAAAGTTTACTGAGGCATTACTATTCCATTCCTAAGCTCCCAACCCTGCGCCCAGATCAGTGCTAGATGTGTGACTTGTGCACAAAACAATGCCAGCCAAAGAGCAAGACCCAGCCCAGGGGTGCAGACACCTGGGACACTGCCCTTTGAAGATCTAGAAGTGGACTTAACTGAAGTCAAGCCCTATAGGGACCATAAGTATTTCCTTGTGGTAGTCTGCACCTACTCAGGAGGGGCTGAAGCCTACCCCACGTGCACTGAATGGGCACGAGAGGTGGCCAAGGCCCTGCTAAGAGACATGATCCCGAGATATGGGCTGCCTGTCTCCATAGGGTCTGACAAGGGCCAGGCTTTGTGTCAGAAATAATCCAGACTTTGTCCAAGACATTGGAAGTCAAATGGAAGCTCCACACTGCTTACAGGCCACAAAGCTCTGGGCAAATTGAGCACATGAATCGGACCCTCAAGACTACATTAGCTAAGCTCTGTCAGGAGACCCAGTTATCTGGGGTTGACATGCTCCTCCTAGCCTTGCTCCAAGTCTGATGCACCCCAAGGTCTCAGGCTATTCTCCCTTTGAGATCTTATATGGAAGACCAAGCTTGACCAACAACTAGCTGACCTGGAGATGCCCCATTACCTCCAGGCCCTGGGAGAAGTATAACCCAAGAAACCTTAAAAAGGACTCTCATTCCTTTGGGCAATTGGGTTTATGCCTATCAGCCAGGAGATGAAGTATGGGTTCAAGATTGGAAAAAGGAACCACTTCAGCCAATTTGGACAGGCCCCCATACGGTCGTCCTTGCAACCCCTACTGCTGTTAAAGTTACAGGCGTCAGCCCCTGGATTCACCACACCAGAATCAAGGTAGCAGTGGCTCCCCTCGACAAGGACATCTGGAAAGCAGTTCGAGACCCTGAGAACCCACTCAAGGTCCAGATCCAAGTGACAGCCCTCACCCACAA
Source organism: Bos taurus (assembly GCF_002263795.3). Classification (NCBI taxonomy): domain Eukaryota; kingdom Metazoa; phylum Chordata; class Mammalia; order Artiodactyla; family Bovidae; genus Bos; species Bos taurus. The sequence continues at coordinate 157,520,185 of NC_037328.1, read as the reverse complement.
ATGACACCGAGCCCTGCTCTAGTCACTGGGAGCTGACTAGTCAATGCACAGCAGAAGCTTGAGAATTCTGCAGCCCTGCTCCAGCCACATCCCAGCAGCTGGTTTGTCGACACATGATGGAAGCTTGAGAATCCAGTCATTGGGATATAAATGGGCTTCCACGGACACCCCGGCTCCTTTCCTTGATCAACATTACTGCCGTGCTCTTTGCTATAGGAATATCTTCAGCCACTCCCCAGGACTGGAATTTGGCTCAGAAGCTGCTATTAGCTGTCTGCTATCTCATCATAGTGGGGATATCATCCTTATTAGGTACCTCTTCTAATCACTCCCCAGTCAGACACCCCCCTTTTTTCAACTAGAGACATCAGAGAGTTAGGGTTATGACCACACCCTGCTGAATGGGGACTGGTTACTCTACTGGCCTTGATGCCTTCTGTGGGTCAGACACAAGAGTATCTTGACTACAGTCTACCTAAAGGTAGTGGGATTGTTCAGTAGAATCAAATGTTTTGGGTAACAGTGGTTTATATCCTGCTGAGCTGTAGTGTATTAGAAAGTAAAATAGACCCCACATGTATTTCATGCATTCGCATGACTAGATCAGGTCAGGGGGTCGCTTGGACCTTGCTTTACCATACTCACTTCTCTTGCCAAGGAGATGTCGAAACTTGTGTACTTAACAAAACAACCTATTCTATTTGTCAACACTAATGCCAGACATCCGTTTTGACCCCAGTTCCCCTCCCAGTGAAGACTGGTTAGAGGTTCACCACTTAGAAGGAGGGCTGTGGATGAACCAGACACAAATTACGAATTTAGAAAGCCCATGGTTAGAGGTTCGCCACTCAGACGGAGGCTCTGGGTGAGCCCGACACAGATTACGAATTTAGAAAGCCCAGTGATGGTGCACTTTGATGAGAGTGCTGCTCACAAAAACCCCAGTAACCCCAGTACTCTGAATGGTGGAGGCTTGTCATGGGAACAAGAATGCACATTCAATGACAAATACATGTGTAAGCCAGTATCCCATAACACTGGGTGATATGAAGGCCCCTTTCTTCACAGATTGACCTGGGCCTGTGTCAGATGAGCAACCTGGGAAAATATAGAGGTGACCTGGGAGAATAAGGACAAAGTAACACTCCTCCAAAAGGGAACTGTTGATCCCAAATGTAAGCTGGGGACGTGTAACCCAGTCAATTTCACTGTCTTCAACCCTGGGGACTCAAGATGGGAAGAGGGTCACCAGATCAGCATCTATATTAATGGGAGAGGTCCTGACCCAGGAACTGCATTGCTATTCCAGAGCATTTCTGTTCCTCTCTGGATTTCCACACACAGGCTCTTCCATTCTTTTTATGAAGAGACTGAAAGTGGTCCTCTTCCTATTCCAGCCAAAACTAAAAACGTCTTTAGCCCTGGCAGAGACCATAGCCCAGATATTAATGGTTACTTCTTGCTATGTGTGTGGGGGAACTAACATGGGAGACCAATGGCCCTGGGAAGCCAAAGAATTAGATCACTAGAGACCCTTCAACAATTCAGGGGAATTCAAGAAGACCAGGGTCAGAATTTGGCATTTAAAGACTTCTTTAATTGACAAAAACTGTCTGGCATGGTGGGGCCAATTATTCAATGTTCCAGTAGGAAAACTCACTTGTCTTGGCCAAAAATATTATAATATTATAATATTCATACTTCTGGTTGGTGGGGATGCCCAAACTATACAGAGCCTAATCCTCACCCTCTAACAAGCATCCCCCATTTAAAGACCTGATGGGATGACTTGTCCACTGAAGGCCATTGGCCTCGTCCAGAAGGATCATATTGGATTTGTGGGACTAACGCACATACAATTTTGCCAGCCAACAGGTCAGGAGCATGTGTATTGGGGACTATCTGTCCTTCCTTTTTCCTACTCTCCCTAGCCTAAGGTGAACCATTGGGAGTCCCCGTATATAAAGACAGAGGCCCCACCAAAAAGCGCAGGTCTCTACAGACTGGAGACTGGAAAGATGATGAGTGGTCTCCTGAACGCATAATCCAATACTACAGGCTAGCTACATGGGCAGAAGATGGGTCCTGGGGCTACCAAACCCCAATTTACACGCTTAACAGAATTATCCAGCTCCAGGCAGGGATTGAAATCATTACTAATGAAATGGCTAAGGATCTTAATTTACTGGCAGAACAACAAACCAGGATGTGTAATGCTATTTATCAAAATTGCCTGGCTCTGGATTACTTACTGGCTGCAGAGGGGGGCGTCTGTGGAAAGTCCAATCTTAGCAACTGTTGCCTAGAGATAGATGATAATGGCAAGGTTATAGAAGAAATAACCAGAAAGATGGCTAACATAGCTCATATCCCAGTCCAGACTTGGAAGGGATGGAATCCCAGAGAGCTATTTGGGGGATGGTTTTCTTATCTCGGAGAATTCACAACTGTAGTGGAAATAGTCCTACTCCTCCTTGGGACTTGCCTCCTCTTACCTTGCCCCTTGCCATTATTTGTGAGGACAACTTCCAGCCTAGCTGAGGCCATCGCAGACTGAAGGGCCACCACACACCTCCTAGCCATGAAAGGTTATCAGCCCCTGAGCCAAGAAGATCAAGAGGTTGATGCCTTATAAGATTTGAGGGACATCAAGAGTGGGGATTGAAGAGGAAATTTTAAAACTTAAACCCAGGTAGAAATAACTTCATGCTGGGTCTGCTTCTGTAAGTCAGCTTGCTCCTTGCAAAGTCACATAAGTTACATAGTTTGGGGGGAGGGGCAGGAAATGGAAACTTACAACAATGCTAGGAGCTGAAATTTAGCTGGCTCACCCTTGTCAATTACCCAGCCCCTGTAATCCTGCTTAAGCAAGTTTGTATAAAGGTCAGGCATCCCCCCTGCTGTGTCCTAACAGCTGATCCCAGAGCATGTTGGAAACCCCTAGTTTAAACTAGCCTATTAATAGTCAGCACTGCCCACTAAAGTCTGGTGTCATGCATTGCCTATAAAAACTTTGTAACCCCGTTGTTTGGGGCTCAGAGCTGGAAAGTGTTAACTCCTGTGGACCCACCAGCATAATAAACCTGAGTTCTCCAACTCTCTGAGTGTGGTGCTTGGTTTCTCGATGGTCCAAATTCTGCAACACTTGCAGCAGGCACCAGAGAAATGAATTCCAAACACAGTTGACTTATAGAAAGCCAACTGCCATAGGTAAATGGTCCTCACATGCTTTAAAGAAAAAAAAAGAAAAGAAAAGAATAAACATACCCAAACCTCCACCACAAAACAATATGCTCAGAATCTCTTAATTGCTGCATGAACGCCAATCAAAAGGACAGTGGAAAATCAAAACACAACACTCACACTTGCCAACATCACCAGTCTAAGGCAATAAATGTGGGAGAGAATCTGGAGGGAAAAGATTCCCCCTAGGCTGTCAGTGGGAACACACATTGGAAGGACAGTCTCCGAATGCCTGAAAACAACTGTCAAATCAGGCTAAGCCTAGGATCTGACATTCCTGCACATTGGCCTATATCCAGAGAACACCACCAATCAAAAGGCACATGCACCCCAACAAACCTCCAGCACTTTTCCTTCTAGGAGCCAAGACACACAGCCTGCAAAGACCCCAACAAGAGATTAAAGCTTAACAAGACTATTTCTCACTCAAAAACAGACACCGAAGTTAGGGAACTATAACACTAGGAGCGGAGAAGGCAATGGCACCCACTCCAGTGCTCTTGCCTGGAAAATCCCAGGGACGGAGGAGCCTGGTTACAGTCCATGGGGCCGATACATAAGCACAGACTCCACAATCACGTAATTGGAGAAGGCACTGGCACCCACTCCAGGACTCTTGCCTGGAAAATCCCATGGACGGAGGAGCCTGTAGGCTCCTCCGTCCATGGGGCCGCTAAGAGTCGGACACGACTGAGTGACTTTACTTTCACTTTTCACTCTCTTGCACTGGAGAAGAAAATGGCAACCCACTCCAGTGTTCTTGCCTGGAGAATCCCAGGGACGGAACAGCCTGGTGGGCTGCCGTCTATGGGGTCACACAGAGTCGGACACGACTGAGGTGACTTAGCAGCAGCAGCAATACTAGGAGACACTGGGATGTACCTTGAAGGATGATAGGTAAAGTGAAGTCAGTCAGGCAGAGTAAAATCCTGATATATGTGGTCTCATCTATGAGGGCTTCCCTCATAGCTCAGTTGGTAAAGAATCTGCCTGCAGTGCAGGAGACCCCAGTTCGATTCCTGGGTCAGGAAGATCTGCTGGAGAAGGGATAAGCTGCCCACTCCAGTATTCTTGGACTTGCCTGTGGCTCAGCTGGTAAAGAATCTGCCTGTAATGTGGGAGACCTGGGTTCGATTCCTGGGTTGGGAAGATTCCTAGAGAAGGGAAAGGCTACCCACTCCAATATTCTGGCCTGGAGTATATTCCATGGACTGTATAGTCCATGGGGTTGCAAAGAATTGGACATGACTGAGTGACTTTCACTTTTTTTTCACTAGGTCAAATGAGAACAGATGTAAAAATCAACAAATTCACATCCCAGAGACTGTGAGAATCCAAAGTCAAACCATTTCAGAATAAATAAATAAGGTGGAAGGCCTGGAAAATTTAAGGGGGAAGTACCTAAAGCAACAACAAATCTGTACCTGTAATAAACCATCCACATGCATTATCTTCCTCTTTCCTTCCTTTCATCCAAATAGACTCAGAAATCCGTAGCTCTAAGAGATAATCCACAATAATTATCTCCTATCTTCCTGCTTTCTAGTCACGGAAAAGTGTTTCTGAGGTAGAAAATGCACGACTTGATGCTCACCACTCTGCTCGACTTCTTAAGGCAAAAAGTCCCAAAAAACCTATGAGATACTCCATAGATGACTTAATACCTGAATTACGCGGTTGTTCAGTGACAATAATCATAATATAGCAAATGGGATTCTGTGCTGCAGGGAGTATTGGCAAGATATTAAAGAAAAGCAGTGTCGACTGTATTAGGTCCGACCTCCCTGACTTGGGATGCTATCCCATCTCTGGAGGGTGAACAGGCTGGGATCCCACTGTTGAATGGGGGTGAGGTTGACACAGCCTGGAAAGGTGACCTACATTGAACACTTTTTAAAGGTATAGTGAGTGCTTTGTCTGGCTGGGACAAGAGTTTCCCGTGGCATCAAGGGCCTGAGAAATTTCAAGGCAAAATTCAGCTAGCCTCAACCTCTCCTGGTGCTTGGAATCCCAGCACACGCCTCCTTCCTGAGAGTGCAACCTCCAAGCACCTTAGCGCCCTCAGCAGTGACCCTGAAGGGATTAGTCTGGACTGGGTGTTTGTGAGATGTGGCTCAGCTGGTAAAGAATCCGCCTGCAATGTGGGAGACCTTGGTTCGATCCCTGGGTTGGGACGATCCCCTGGAGAAGGGAAAGGCCACCCACTCCAGTGTTCTGGCCTAGAGAATTCCATGGACCATATAGTCCATGGGGTTGCAAAGAGTCGGACACGACTGAGCGACTTTCACTTTCACTTATATGGTGGGTAAAACTAGTGAGACTGAGCCCTCGGCTGTCTCCTCAGGATATTCCTCTCTTTTTAAGCTCAGGAAGCCAACTGCCCCTAAGGCTCCGGTTGCCCCCAGGAACCAAAGGTGTGAATGAAGAGTGCTGCCGCCTTGAGGACATTTTCTGTAACTACAACATGATCACCCTTGCTGCTGCTGCTGCTGCTGCTAAGTCGCTTCAATCGTGTACGACTCTGTGCGATCCCATAGACGGCAGCCCACCAGGCTTCCCCGTCCCTGGGATTCTCCAGGCAAGAACACTGGAGTGGGTTGCCATTTCCTTCTCCAATGTGTGAAAGTGAAAAGCAAAAGGGAAGTCGCTCAGTCGTGTCCGACTCCTAGGGACCCCATGGACTGCAGCCCACCAGACTCCTCCGTCCATGGGATTTTCCAGGCAAGAGTACTGGAGTGGCTTGCCATTGATCACCCTTGCTAACAGGCAATTCACAAGGTCTGGGGTTCCCTTAATGACAGTTGCCCTCAGGAAATGTCCTGCAGCTGATTCCAGAGAAATAAATTCCAAACACAGCCGACTTTCAAGAAGCCAACTGCCAAAGGTAAACTGTCCTCCCACCATTTAAGGGAAAAAAAAGAAGGTATAATCACACCAAACCTGCCCCACCAAACAAGATGCTCGGCATCCCTAATTGCTGCTGGAATGCCAATGAAAAGGAGAGTGGGAAATCAAATCCCAACACTCACAATGGCCAGCATCACAAGTCTACAGACAATAAATGCAGGAGAAGGTCCAGAGGAAAAAGAATCCCCCTAGACTGCCAGTGGGAATATACATTGGTAGCAGGCACGGGAATGGACAGTCTGTGAATGCTTGGAAAAAGCCATCAAGTTGGGCTAAGCCTAGGATCTGACATTCCCTCACCTTGGCCTATATCCTGAGAACACCACCAACCGAAAGGCACAGGCACCCCATCATATACCTCCAGTACTACTTCCTTCCAGTAGCCAAGACACACAGTCTGCAAAATCCCCAACGAGAAATTAAAGCTTAAACAAGATGTGGTACATATATCTGGTAGACTATTTTTTACTCATAAAAAACAGACACTGAAATTAGGGAATCATAACCCTGGGAGACACAAGTACAGACCCTGAGGGATCATAGGCAAAGGGAGGTCATCAGGCAGAGGAAGACCCTGGTATATGAGGGCTCATCCAGGGCAAATGAGAGCAGATACACCAGTCAACAAACTGACTACCCAAAAGAGACTCTCAGAACTCAAAGCCAAACAAATGGTATCGGGAAAAAAATAAATTAAGTGAAGGGTCTGGATTAGCGCAAAAGTACCTAAAGCAACAACGAATCTGTACCTTTAATAAATAATCCACATGGACTATCCTCCTCCTTCCTTCCTTCCCTCCACAAATACACAGAAATCTGTAGTCCTAAGAAATGATCCTTAGAAATTTTCTCCTCTCATCCTGCTTTCTAGCACAGAAAAGTGTATCTGAGGTAGAAAAGGCATGAGGATCTGATGCTCAACACTCTGCTCCACCTTCAAAGGCAAAAAGTACCCCCGCCAAAACCATAGAGTACCCCACCGATGACTTAATGCCTGGATCAGGCAGCGATCTGGTGACAATTATCACAGTCTGGCAAATGGACTACGCTGCTGGGAGTATTGGCAAGATGCTAAACAAAAGGGAGGGAAAGCAGGGCCTACTGTTCTATGTCCAACCTTCCTGACTTAAGATGCTATCCCATCCCTAGAGGCCGACCAGGCTTGAGTCCCACTGTCGAACTGGGGTGGGGTCGAAACAGCCTAGCAGGGTGTCCCTCGTTGAACACTATTTAAAGGCCTACTGTGTGCTACGTCTGGCTGGGACAAGTGTCCGGCGTGGCATCAAGGCCCTGAGGAATTTCAAGTCAAAATTCAGCTAGCCTCAACCTCTTCTGGTGCTGGGGATCCCAGCTCAAGCCTCCTTCCTGAGAGTGCAGCCTCCGAGCACCTAAGCACCCTTAGCGGTGTACCGTCGACCGGGCTGTTAGTGAGATGCTTTAGGGGGAAGACGTAGTGAAACTCAAGCCCTTTCCTGCCTATTCAGGCACATTCCACTCTATTTCACAGCCCAGGAAGCCAACTTGTCCTAAGGCTCTACTTGCCCCCAGGAACCAAAGGTGGGCATGAAAAACTGCTGCTGCCTGTGGACATTTTCTGTAATCACATGGTCACCGTTGCTAACAGGCACCTCAATTCAAGTGGCCTGGGGTTCCATTCATGACAGCTGCCCTCAGAAAATGACCTGTGGCCAGCACGGGAGGAAAACGTTCCAAAAAATCAACAATCAGGAAGTCAACAGTCTCCGAATGTCTGAAAAAATCTCTCAAGGGAGGCTAAGGCTAGAAATTGACATTCCCACAGCTGAATTTATATCCCAAAAAAAAAGTATCAGTAAAAGGTACATGAACCCAAACGAGCACTGCAGCACTAGTCTTGATAGCTAAGACAGAGAACCAGCAAAGATTCTGACAGATGAATTGCAAAACAGGTTGTGGTACATATCCATGAAAAACCGACACCAAAATTAAGAAATTATGACACTGGGAGCCACAGGGATGGACTTTAAATAATCATACACTAAGGGAATTCAGTCAGACAGAGGAAGCAATAATATACCATGTCCTTTCTAGGCAATATTTTTAAAAAAGAGAGAGAGAAAGATACAAAAGAATGAATGTACAACTCAACAAGAGACTCAGAATTCAAACAAAAGGATCCATGAAAAAAAATAAAACACAGTGAACAGCTGGGAATAAATTAGGAGTTTGGGATGAACATAGACACAGAAATCTGTATCTGTAGTTTATCATCAATAAGTAGTGTCCGACTCTTGCAACCCCATGGACCTGCCAGGCTTCTCTGTCCATGGGATCCTTCAGGCAAGAATACTGGAGTAGGTTGCCATTTACAAGGATTATCCACTTGGGTCCTTCCTGCTTCCCTGCTTGCCTGCCTTTCTCATATACACAGATACCTGTATCTCTAAGAGATTAAGCACAAGGGTTATCCCCTTCCTTCCTTCCTCACTTCCTTGTATACACAGAAAACTGTATCTGAGATTAGATAATCCGAAAGGGCCTGATGCTCAACACTCTGGCTCCACCTTCTATGGGAAACCGCCCTCCCCCCCCCCAAAAAAAGCCTAGAGATGCCTCATGGATATGTGACACCTGAACTGGGTGGCCACACACCGAGAACAAGAGCAACAGTACTCCAACACAGCACTGGCCTGGCGTGAACGGAGAGGACAGAAAAGCAGTTCCGACTTGACTCCCTCTGATCTCCCTAACTGGGGCTGCTATCCCATCCCTGGAGCCCGAACAGGCTTGGCGCCCACTGCTGGCCTGGGGTGGGGTCCAGACTGCCTGGCAAGGTGCCCTTCATTGAGCCCTTTTTAAATCTCTGCTGTCTGCTTGGTTCTGCCTGGGACCAGAGTCCAGAGGTAGGTCAAGTCCTCGAGGATACTGGAGGCAGTGGTCACCAAGCTTCCATTTTTCCTGGTGCTGGCATCCCCAGCTCAAGCCCCCTTACTCACAATGTAACCTCCTAGGCAGCTTAGCCCCCTCAGCTGGGAGCTGTGGCCCCCACTAGGATTAATCTGGGGGTTAAGGGTGTGAAGCTTTAGAGGGAAGAAGTACTGGGACAGAAGCCTTTCATGTTTGCCCAGGCACATTCCACTCTATTTCACAGTCCAGGAAGCCAGCTTTTCCTCAGGCTCTGTTTGCTGCAGCAACCAAGGGCAGGTGTGGAGAAGTACTGCTCTTTGTGGACACTTCCTGTGACTGCAGCGTGACACTGGTGCTTCCTGGCACATCTAACTCCCAAGGCCTGGGGCACAGCTGTGCAGCTGCCCTCAGCAAATGTCCTGTGGCAGAGATCGTCGAAATAAATTCCAAACATGCCTGACTGTCTAAAAGTCACTTGCCACTGGTGTCAGGGGACTTCCACTTTAAGGGATCCAATATGTTCTTCTTTTGTGTGCTGTTTCTCAAGGACACTCTATTCCTTATCAGTTCCTGGAAAACAAGAGCCAGCAGAGCTGCATGCAGTTCTCAGGACTGAGATCATGAGAAGGGGCACCTGCTTGGATTCCCTTCAGTGACCCTTCAGTGACCCTTCAGTGACTCCCTTCACTGACCTTACTTAAATTTAATCTATTCAGTTATGCCCCTCTTACTCAAGATATTGAATGCTTTCTGGCCCTTTGAAGATTGTTATTTGCTTGGCGTTGTTTTTGCTCCATTTTTTTTTTTTACTGCCTAAAGCTGTCTTGTATGAAGATATATAAACATGCATTTCTGCAAATAAACCACCCTTGTTTCACTTGAGACTTGGGTCCCCTGTGTCCCTCTTCTCATCAACTCCAGTCCCCAGGTCCCGGTCTACAAAGACCATGACACACTGGTAAATTTTTCTCACACTCTTTAAAAAGAAATTAAGTAAAATACCACACAGCCTCATGGGACATGATGCTCAGCATTCCTAATTGCTGCAGGAATGCCGAACAAAATGACAACGAGAAATCAAATCCCACCATTCAAAATGGACATCCTCACAAGTTCACAAACAATAAAGGCAGGAAAGAGCCTGGAGGAAAGGGAACACACGCACACTGTCAGTGGGAATGTACATTGGCAACAGCCTCTATAAGGGACAGAATCTGCAGGAGAGAAAAAAAACTATCAAGAGCTAAACTAAAATCTGAACTCCTATTTTCATAAAGGAAATATAGAAAATAAAATTTCCACATACGGAGATACACACCCATATTTCACATAGAAAATACAAAAATCTGATTTTCTTGAATGGAAATATACACCCATATTTTCATATAGGAAACATAGAAATTTTGATTTTCATATATGGAAATAGTTCAGTCAATCAGTCATGTCTGACTCTTTGTGACCCCATGGACTGCAGCACCCCAGTTGTCCCTGGCCATCACCATCTCCCAGAGCTTGTTCAAACTCACGTCCATTGAGTCAGTGATGCCATCCAACCATCTCATCCTCTATCATCCCCTTCTCCTCCCGCCTTCAATCTTTCCCAGCATCAGGGTCTTTTCCAATGAGTCAGCTCTTCCTATCAGGTGCCCAAAGTATTGGAATTTCAGCTCCAGCATCAGTCCTTCCAATGAATATTTCAGGACTGATTTCCTTTAGAATTGGTTGGATCTCCTTGCAGTCCAAAGGACTCTCAAGAGTCTTCTCCAACACCACAGTTCAAAAGCATCAATTCTTTGGCACTCAGCTTTCTTTATAGTTCAACACTCACATCCACACATGACCACTGGAAAAACCATAGCCTTGACTAGACGGACCTTTGTTGGCAAAGTAATGTGTCTTCTTTTTAATATGCTGTCTAGGTTGGTCATAAACTTTTCTTCCAAGGAGTAAGTGTCTTTTTATTTCATGGCTACAGTCACCATCTGCAGTGATTTTGGAGCCCCCAAAAATAAAGTCGGCCACTGTTTCCACTGTTTCTCCATCTATTTGCCATAAAGTGATGGGACCGGATGCCATGATCTTCATTTTCTGAATGTTGAGCTTTAAGCCAACTTTTTCACTCTCCACTTTCACTTTCATCAAGAGGCTTTTTAGTTCCTCTTCACTTTCTGCCATAAGGGTGGTGTCACCTGCATATCTGAGGTTATTTATATTTCTCCCAGCAATCTTGATTCCAGCTTGTGCTTCATCCAGCCCAGCGTTTCTCATGATGTACTCTGCATAAAAGTTAAATAAGCAGGGTGATAATATACAGCCTTGACGTACTCCTTTCCCGATTTGGAACCAATCTGTTGTTGCATATCCAGTTCTAACTGTTGCTTCCTGACCTGCATACAGATTTCTCAAGAGGCAGGTCAGGTGGTCTGGTATTCCCATCTCTTGAATTTTCCACAGTTTATTGTGATCCATACAGTCAAAGGCTTTGGCATAGTCAATAAAGCAGAAATAGATGTTTTTCTGGAACTCTCTTGCTTTTTACATGAGCCAGCTGATGTTGGCAATTTGATCTCTGGTTCCTCTGCCTTTTCTAAAACCAGCTTGAACATCTGGAAGTTCATGATTTAGGTATTGTTGAAGCCTGGCTTGGAGAATTTTGAGCATTACTTTGCTAGCATGTGAGATGAGTGCAATTGTGTAGTAGTTTGAGCTTTCTTTGGCATTGCCTTTCTTTGGGATTGGAATGAAAACTGACCTTTTCCAGTCCTGTGGCCACTGCTGAGTTTTCCCAATTTGCTGGCATATTGAGTGCAGCACTTTCACAGCTTCCTCTTTCAGGATTTGAAATAGCTCAACTGGAATTCCATCACCTCCACTTAGCTTTGTTCATAGTGATGCTTCCTAAGGCCCACTTGACTTCACATCCAGGATGTCTGGCTTTAGGTGAGTGATCACACCATCATGATTATCTAGGTCATGAAGATCTTTTTTTGTACAGTTCTTCCATATATTCTTGCCACCTCTTCTTAATATCTTCTGCTTCTGTTAGGTCCATACAATTTCTGTCCTTTATTGTGCCTATCTTTGCATGAAATGTTCCCTTGGTATCTCTAATTTTCTTGCAGAGATCTATAATCTTTTCCATTCTATCATTTTCCTCTATTTCTTTGCATTGACCACTGAGGAAGGCTTTCTTATCTCTCCTTGCTATTCTTTGGAACTCTGCATTTAAATGGGTATATCTTTCCTTTTCTCTTTTGCCTTTTGCTTCTCTTCTTTTCACAGCGATTTGTAAGGCCTCCTCATACAACCATTTTGCCTTTTTGCATTTCTTTTTCTTGGGGATGGTCTTGATCCCTGCCTCCTGTACAAAGTCACAAACCTCCATCCACAGTTCTTCAGGCACTTAGTCTATCAGATCTAATCCCTAGAATTTATTTGTCACTTCCACTGTATAATTGTAAGGGATTTGATTTAGGTCATACCTGAACGGTCTAGTGGTTTTCCCTACTTTCTTCAATTTAAGTTTGAATTTTGCAATAAGGAGTTCATGATCTGAGCCACAGTCAGCTCCTGATCTTTCCCATTCTATTCAGCCCAATCTCTCTCACCCAATACAAAATCCCACTGTACTGGTTCCTTTACAAGTGTTGACAGAGCCCACCCCAAAATAAAATCTTCTTTACTGTGCTTTGTTGAGGAAAATTCAATTAAGAATTAAGAAGAAAAGAGGGAATTTTTATTGGAGTCATACTAAAGATTATAAACTGGGAAGCAGATTCTCAGAAGCTCTGAGCCTGTTCTGCCTGTTAGAAATTGAGGGCATAGTCATATACATTTTTGAGACAAAGGATCATGCCTCAAAATGATACACTGATATTTTACAGAAAGTTCACCAAAGATACCTAGCCAGGTAAACTCAAACATAGCAAGCAGCAACTCATCATCGCCCCCTACAGAGCCAGAAAAGAACACTATTCTTTTAAATAGAATAAATTTAATTTAATAAAATTAAATTAATTAATAATTTATTAAATAATTAATAATTTATAATTACTTTTAATATATATTAACTTATATTTATATTAATATATAATATATTTTTAATTTATATTAATATAAAGTATAATAATTTGTTAATAATTAATTAATTAATTTAAAGTTAAATCAACCCTTAAATATTCATTGGAAGGACTGATGCTGAAGCTGGCCATCTGATTCCAAGAGCCGACTCCTTGGAGAGGACCCTGATGCTGGGAAACACTGAGGGCAGAAGGAGACGCAAGCATCACAGGACTAGATGGTTGGATGGCATCACTGACTCAATGGACATGAGTTTGAGCAAACTCAAGGAGATAGTGTAGGACAAGGAAGCCTGGGGTGCTGCAGTCCATGGGGTCACAGTTAGACATGACTTAGTGACTGAAAGTGAAAGTGAAGTCGCTCAGTCGCGTCCGACTCTTTGCAACCCCAAGGACTGTAGCCTCCCAGGTTCCTCCATCCATGGGACTTTCCAGGCAAGAATACTGGACTGGGTTGCCATTTCCTTCTCCAGGGGATCTTCCTGACCTAGGGATCAAACCTGGGTCTCCCACATTGTAGGCAAATCTTTTACCGTCTGAGCCATCAGGAAAGTCCAACTTAGTGACTTAATAATAATTGCTAGCTTCAGAAGAAAAGGGAAAAAAGCAATATTGTGGTTGAGCACGCACTCCTATCTTTGAGGAGCTCTGGCTAATGTGCATGCAAATTCACAGGCACATTATGGAGGGAGAAGGCCCAAACAAACACAGAGAATTTTATGTTTACAAATTTTATTTTATCAGCTTTAACAAATGTCACTGATGTTTCTTCTTTAACACTATTTCCTGACAACTTTTTCTGACAACATTATTTTCCGACGTTTCCAACAAAGAAAGGTCCATCTAGTCAAAGCTATGGTTTATCCAGTGGTCATGTATGGATGTGAGAGTTGGACCATAAAGAAAGCTGAGCACCGAAGAATTGATATTTTTGAACTGCGGTGTTGGAGAAGACTCTTGAAAGTCCCTTGGACAACAAGGAGATCCAACCAATCCTAAAGGAAATCAGTCCTGAATATTCATTGGAAGGACTGATGTTGAAGCTGAAGCTCCAATACTTTGGTCACCTGATGCAAAGAACCGACTCACTGGAAAAGACCCTGATCCTGGGAAAGATTGAAGGCAGGAGAAGGGGACGACAAAGGATGAGATGGTTGGATGGCATCACCGACTCAATAAACAAGAGTTTGAGCAAGCTCCCAGAGTCGGTGATGGACAGGGAAGCCTGGCCTGCTGCAGTCCATGGGGTCGCAAAGAGTCGGACACAACTGAGCGACTGAACTGAACATTATTTCAGATAGCCGTGGGAATATAGATAAGGTCAATGTGAAAATACAATGTATTTATAAATCAATGACTTGAATTAGGAGATTGTCCACACTGTCATGGACATGACATGAAGTCCCCCGTGGTGAGCTCAGGGCTCGTGCTGCCTCCCTGGTGAATGGGGACAGAAAGGGAAACCCTGTTCTTTTTGGTTTCCATCGCCAGCGCAGACCACTTCCAGCGCAGGGAGGGCAGGAACCGCAGGGCCCAGCTGGGCCCAGCCACGTTCCCGCCGGAGGCCGAGTCCTGACAGGAGTCTCCAGGAGCGAGAGGTGATTTCAACTTAACCCGTTTTCCACACGGTAACAGGGAAACATCCCAGAATTCACTAGGAAAGGCCTCACAACTGTCAGCTCCGACCTGGAGTTGCTCGAAACACTTATCCCGAAGCCAGGAGGAAGCAGCCCCAGCGCCCGCACAGCCAAAGGCTGAGACTGAGATGTGTGAGCCCTCACCGGCCCGGCGGGAACCCGCGGAGGGCAGGGCGGGGGGAGTCTCCGGCCGCGCCCACAATGTCCACCGAGAGGACACGCCCCACACCGCTCCAGCCGCCCACCGCGCTCAGGACACGCCCATCCTGGGCGAGGCCTTCCGAGGCTCCGCCCAACCCCGGCCCCACCGCCCCCTACGGCCACGCCCCCCCTTACCCGGAAGCGGGTGTCGGGAGCACAGGGCCTCTCGGTGAGTGCTGTCCTGGGCACTTCTCGCGCTCCTCGGCCCCGCCCCACCCCTTCCTTCACACCAGGGCCCGAGTCCCTGCCGACGTCACAGACCCGCTCTCGCGCCGCTGGCCCGGGGCTCCCTGACACTCGCGAAGCCGGGAGCTCCGCTGCCAGGTTCGAGTCGCATCCGTTTCCGGATCCGAGGCCATCCTGGTCCGACCTTCCGGCCTATGGTCTCTTCACGGGGTCCCGCCCCGTGTCAGGTCCCCACTCGCAACGTGCGCTCTCGCCCTCTGTGCCTCTCGGGGCCGCACGGGACTCCGCGCCCTCCGGCGGCTCCAGGAATCCGCAGACCCCCGTCTTCTCCAGAAGCGGCCCGGCCCCGCCGCTCGCTCCCCTCGGCGGTCACCGCCTCAGTAAGGCCCCTGAGCCCCCTGGGGAAGGGTATCGGCCCTGTCCAGTGACGCCCCGTGACCTTCTGTCCCAAGTCCTATCCTTTGCCGGCACGGGTACCGCTCCCTCATGGGACAGTGTCCTCCTGGGCAGAGCATCTTTGCTCCATTCCATGGGTGTCGAGTGGGGCGGGCAGGCCGAGACTGAAGGAAGGAGTAAAGGAGAGTGAGGACTTGAAAAGCAAAATAGAGGAGGGAGGGAGGTGGGTGCAGTGGGACTGGAGAGACAAAATACCGGTAAAAAAGGAAAGTGACTGAATAAGTAGCATTGTGTGTGAGGTGTGAAAGTCGCTCAGTCGTGTCCGACTCTTGGCGACCCCATGGACTACAGTCTAGGGGATTCTCCAGGCCAGAATACTGGAGTGGGTAACCTTTCCCTTCTCCAGGGGATCTTCCCAACCCAGGGATCGAACCCAAGTCTCCCGCATTGCAAGCAGATTCTTTACCAGCTAAGCCACCAGGGAAGCCATAAGAGGCATTATGGTACATGAAAACAGACAAAAAGGAGATCAATACGGAGATGGCCAAGGACAGAATGGAGGCGGGGACTTTCACCCGCAGTAGCAGTTGGGGAAAGTAGAAGGATAGATTCCAAATTCATTCAGTTCAGTTCAGGTCAGTTGCTAAGTCGTCTCGGACTCTTTGGACCCCATGGACTGCATGTGCTCAAACTCATGTCCATTGAGTCGGTGATGCCATCCAACCATCTCATCCTCTAAAATTTTCCAAATTACTTTAAGTGTATTGTGTCAGATTCAAATCATGAGACCTTGGTCCTTTTCTTGTCATTATTGTGTACTAAAAGTATTCTCTGGTGCTTAGTAAATAATTTGTACACTATTTCGTGTGCAGTTGGTAGGGATATTAATGATTTTTGTCTTAAAAGTCAGTACCAGGTAGTTTAAACTAGTGGTCCAGTGTTCAACAGCATTCTTTCTTCTGTATGTGAGTTTTTAATTTATTGGTCTGTGATCTACAGTTTTCAACTAAGTATATGCTCTCTTCAAATTTCTTTAATTTTTTTGTTTGTTTTGCAAATATTGAATGATAGGCTGGATGATTCTAGAACTTGTTCTCACAGATCTCATTTGTTCATGATGAGTACATTACTCAGAGCTGTTTCCATACCTGAACGTTGGTGTTTCCCAATGCCGTTATTTAAAAGTGTTCTTAATGTTATACTTTTTATATAGTCATAGAATTGTATATTTTGATATCTATTGTGGAAAATAGAAATTAAATGGTTTTAATCAAGATGATTACAACCATGAAAGACAACTTGCCCTTGCTCAGGAAAATGAAATGAGATCTGGAATCTTTAGGGGCAGGAGTGAGAATGATCCTGGACCACCTGGTGCCTGTGAGGCCAGTCATGGTTCCTCTTTCCTGTTCATGTGTCTTTCCACATGCCCCAGGATACATTCTCGCATAGTCAAAAGGCAACTGGTAGGGAAAGATCAAGAGTGTTTAAGCACAAAACAGAGGTATTTCTCCAAGGAGGATGTGGCACTTGGTTCAGGAAAGGGAACTTGGAGGAGAAAGGGTGATCCACTTTGGATGTTAGAGAGTGAAAAAGAGCCTAGGAAGCTCAGCAACAGGAGAGGAGGAGACCTCTTCCCATCCTTATCTGGTGATGCTGTGCTCAGCAGGTGCTGGAAGACACTGTGAGGATTGACTTGAAAGGGAGGGTTGTACCAACTTGCCTTCCCGTATCTGCTGTGTGATGTGTGGGCTTTACAGCATAGAGGGGCAGAGAAACTTAGCTGTTGATGCCCATGTAGGAGTTTATTGGCCCTGTTCCCTAATAGTTCAGCAGATGCAGAGGACCATTTTTTCCAAATGTTTAATTTCTCCCCTACATGTGTGGTTGTGGCCAGAAAGGGGAGAAGTTATTTGAAGACATGAATGGCACTTCCCAACACTAAAGAGTGACTTCTGGCCTGAGCAAGACACTCAGAGTAGGGGAAAGATGAGGAGTCAGGAGTAAATCTTTATTTGGGAAAGCTCATATTATCTGTTGCTTGATCTGCCCTCTCTTTCCTGTAATGCTGTTCTCAGGACTTGCTAAAATCTGACTCTCAGATGTCCTGCCTAAGACGTTTTCTCACTCATCTATGGCCTCTCCTATCTCCAGACCAATTCTATCTCACTGTCACCCAGTGACATGGAACTTGGGACGTGGTTCCATTTGGGGGATCATCATGAGCAATGCTGCATGCCCAGACATTGACTAGAGACAGGAACTGGACACCATGCAGTCAATAAGATTGCCAGTTGGGACTGCATAGGCACAAGAGGTGGATGTAGACCAAGATGAAAGAAAGTTGTGGAGAGGGGAAAAGTGTTCTACCTGGTTGTACAATGTAGCTAAAGCTTAACAACATAAATCTTTTTATTTGGCCTGTAATTAGAGACTTAGCCATGACAAATTAAGGTGGCATTTCATCCACATCATGTAGTATATTTTATTCTGTAATTGTTTAAAAACACAATCAACCCAAAATGTCTGATAGTAAGAGGATTTTAACATTGTTCACAGCACACCTGTCCCAGGGAGATGTTGGTGTTCATGGATTTGTAAAGAATTGACTTGTCTGCAGATACTGAGTGTTCCTCCTCTTTGGGTAAGTTGTGGTTTTGTTGCTGAGCCAATAGATGGCACATTTCATTTTGTAACAGGTTTTGGCACCGTTCTCTACACGAAGTACACAGTTGCCAAGAAATCCTCGTCTGTCTGTCCCCTCGTGCCTTAACCAGGATTCATTTAAATATGTGTGTATAATTGTAGATTTGGATAAAATGACAACTCTTTGTTCCTAATTTCCATTTTACTAATGATTTAAGAGACTGAGTAAAGGTTATTCTTTATAGACATGTATATATAGAATGAATTTTCCTACTTATTTTTCTAATTTATGGTTTAGTTACATACACACAGACACTTTGATAATGTTGATGCAATGAAACCAAATCATGGCCTTTGCTTTTTTTCCCTTCGTAAGGTGTCACCTGTTTCATAGTATAAAATGTTACGTTCATTTAGTCCTAATATATTGTTTAATATTGTTTATTTCAACTATTTAATTTGAGCTATTTTAAAGTTTCAAATAATATAGGTTCAAATGTAACTTGACTGATCTCCAGGTGTTTTTTTTTTTTTTTTTTTTCTTTTCACAGTTATTTTGGCTATGTCCTCATCCCAAATCAAAACTGAGACAAAAATCAACTTTTCGGATGTTTCTCATTTTTTATGTGAAATATTGCATATGATTTTTGGAGGGTATACTTGATTTACAATTTTGTTTTATATGTACAGCAAATTGGTTCAGTTATACATATATATACACGTTATTTTTCAGATTCTGCATATGACTTTTAAATTTGAGTTGCACCACATTTCTGCAGTCACAGATTTTTTTTGTCACCATGTCCTCTAGTCTAAGAATTTGGTTTGGCAGACTTTGTTCATGTCACATTTATGTCCTTAAAAAGTTTTAAAATTTCTTTGCATGAGTTTGCAAATTTATTTGAAGTTAGAGTCATAATATTTGGCTATTATACATATAGACTGGCTTTCATGTGTTTACTTAGGTTTTAAACTATTGTTACTAAATAGGAAACATTGATTTTAGTACATTAGGGTTGGATTTGTCCACTTTAAAAAGTATTATTAGGTATGATAGTTAAAATGGATTCTTATATATATTTTTTTAGTTTGAAATCATATCTTCCAAAAATCATTACAATTTCAGCTCCTTGATACCATTTTTGAATTTCATCTTTTTCCTCTCTTTTCTGGGTTCTGACTCAAGCACCTGCACTGATTTCTAGGATACTTCTTACTTCTATTTTGGCACAGCCTGGTGGTTTCTTACTTCTATTTTGGCACAGCCTGGTGGTTTCCAGGCATTGGGAGGAGAGGGGAATGGGGACTGGTTGTTTAGTGGGTGCAGAGTTTCAGTTTTACAAGATGAAGAACATTGAAGATGGTTGCACAACACTATGAATGTATTTGACACCACTGAACTACACACTTAAAAATGGCTAAGATGATAAATGTTATGTGTATGTTTTATTTTACAATTTAAAAAATTAAATTCTGTGTACAATAAAAATCAGTCCTGAAACTAATCATTTATTCTGGAAATCCTTAAATTTTGTGGATTGCAGAGTTTTTCAGTTATTAGGATAACAACTAGGTCTGACTTGAAGAGACGTACACTGAGCTTTTTCTTGCTTGGGAGTAAAAATGAAAGATATTTCTTTGGATAGAGATTTACTCAGCATAAATATTTACACTTATGCAGAGTCACCACTCTTCTGTCCTCAGTCTGTGAATATTGTTGTTAGATTACAGATCCTCTTACAAATAAAACTAAAGAGGAGGAAGGATTCATTTGCTGCAGATTCTCAGTGCTGCCCAGAACAACCAAAATCATAAAACACTGAAGTCTGAGAAAAGGCATAAAGTTTCCTTTTGAGACTTTTAGAGGACGCAAGAACTTAAGAATACAATTTGTTGTCCTTAATTTCATCTACAGGGTCTGCCTAATTTCCTGATTTTATCTTGATTGGGACCCACTTAGTCAGATACTGTCCTTTGGAGTAAAACACTGATGAGATTATCAACAGCATCAAAAGAGAATTCATCAATATGATGCATTTTCTGGAAAGAGAAAGATGCTCTGAACTCTGGAATGTTGTGGCAGTGTCCTCAGTGAATATTTGGCTTTACTGGGTTTTCCGTCTGTTTAGTTCTGGTGAGTACTGGAGACCATGTTCACCAAGAGTGAAGTATTCATTTTGGTGGGAATTCAATGAAGGGATCTCTGAGGACCTGACACTCAAACAGATTGAAGGAAATAAGTATGGGGTAGCAAGTTGTGTTTATGTATTTGAGTGGGAATGAAGGATGCTAGTGAACAGTGTAGAAGTAATACCAATGCTGAACTGTATTTGTGATGTTCTGAGACAGCATCTGAAATGTTTACCTTTGGATGTCTGGTGGAGAAATTGAAAAGATTAGAGACTAGGTAAAGAGTAATATTTGGGGAGAATGAGAGATGATGTACTGAGATGTAGTTCATTTCTAGTATATATTAGTTTTGGGGGGGAAAAAGTGGTAAGCCCAGAAATGGAATTCAAACATGAGTTTTGTCACTTTCAATTTAGAAAAAGTAATGGAAGGAATCGAAGTAACTGTGTAAATATGTAGGCATACATGGGCAATGCACATAAATAGAGAAAAATGAAGGAGGTAGGGTGGAGTCTTGAGATCTTCCAACAGTATCACTTGAGAAGTCCTTGGTAAGTGATACAGAGTTAGAGTGACAAGATTACTCTGAAGACTGTAGACTAAGAGAAAGTTAGGGAAAGTATGTTCCCCAAAAGAGCTTGACTTCCCATGCGGCTCAGCGGTAAAGAACCGCCTGCCAAGGCAGAAGACACAGCAGATTTGGGTTCAGTCCCTGGGTCAGGAAGGTCCCCTGGAGAAGGAAGTGGTAACCCACTCCAGTATTCTTGCCTGGAGAATCTCATGGACAGAGGAGCCTGGCAGGCTTCAGATCATGGAGTCACAAAGAATTGGACATGACTGAGCACACACACACATTGCAAGTAGGTGCCGTTGATTCCTCCAAATAAAATTACCTAAAATAATTAACCCTGTCAAAATATATTCTTAATTCTCTTAGTTCACAACTAAATGCAGAAGAAATCTAAAAGTGAGTGTCACTGGAAATTCTTGGAAGAGACAGTGATTCCAGATGAGTGTATGAGGGGCTGAGAAAAGCAGGGATGTTTCAAGGAACTAGAGGGGTGGAATGGAGCTGGAGAAACAGTGCACAAAGTAAGAATAATTAAACCTGAGAAGTTCATGGTTGTTACTCAAGGTGGAGACACACGTGGCATGAGTCATTGATCCCTGTGATTTGGAGTTAGGAGGGAACTGGACACTTCTGAACATCGTGAGCGAATTAGCATACCAAACTCAGTGGTGTCCACATTCTACTCTAAACTGAGGGTGTTTCTACCTTCTTTGGGCTTCCCTGATAGCTCAGTTGGTAAAGAATCCACCTGTAATGCAGGAGACTCCTGTTTGATTCCTGGGTCAGGGTAATCTGCTGGAGAAGGGCTAGGCTACCCACTCCAGTATTCTGGCTTGGAGAATTCCATGGACTGTATAGTCCATGGAGTCGCAAAGAGTCGAACATGACTGAGTGACGTTCACTTTTATGCCTTCTTTACTAAGAACAATAGCCATGCCTTCTTACTTTTGATCCTAGGAGAGCTCTACCCGTATTTTGCGTGGAGCACACTGCATGTTTCTTTTGGTTGTCCTGGGAGCTACTTCCAGGTGAAGGGCTGGGGCTTCATGACAAGTGAATATGGAGGTTGCAGACAGCTGAGAGGCTCACGACTTTTTTCTTCTTCCTCAGCTCTGCTTCCTGTTGCCTGGACTGTGTGTAAGTGAAAACCCAGAAGACAGTTGGCAGCTGAACTAGTTACAATGGAATCTCAGGTGGGTAGGAAATTACTCTTTCTACTGAAATTGGCAGTAGAAATTGCTTTCTAATCTCTATTGCCATTGCTGGTGGTGGGGTATATGCTCAGATTTGTCCGGCTCTTTGGAACCCCATGGACTGTAGCCCACCAGGCTCCTCTGTCCATGGGATTTCCCAGGCAAGAATTCTGGAGTGGGTTGCCATTTCCTTCTCCAGGGTATCCTCCTGACCCAGGGGTCCAACCCGAGTCTCCCTCATTAGCAAACGGATTCTTCACCACTGAGCCTTCTGGGAAGCCCTATTGCCAGTGTATGGACATAATTCTCCTACAGGCACACATGTTCTAAGCGCACTTGAGAGGTTGTTCAAGGATCTGAGCTTCAGTTAAGTTCCCTGGAATTCTGGAATGGTCATGTTGGGTCAAGGACTCATCAAATGGTCATTCCTTCCCAACGTTATAGTAAGATATTCCAGTCTTTATTAATGCCATGTATTCAAGAAGAGATAAGAGAGGTTTTCTTTTCTTCATGCAGCCCATGGCCCACTTGGCAAAAAAAAAAAAAAGATTGTCATTAACCATTATATTAACTGTGATGGGCTTAGGATTGAGGTGAATACAGGCAATGGAGATGAGTAAGAAGGAAAACGTTGCAACCCACCCACTGGAGAGACAGATGTTTCCACAGATGACATTGGTGAGTCCAGTGTTAGGTACTGAGGGAGTGCTGACTAGTGCTAAGAGAAAACAAATGATTATGCAGGAGAAGGCAATGAGGAGTCATTAACTTACATTTTTTCAAATTTAAACTTCTTAAAATTTTGATAAAGTATATTTGTGCTTTTCAAAATCTTCTAAAAAAGAAAACTAAATTTTCATTATTACCAATGTCCCAAGTCATAAATTTTTCCCTCTTTGTAATTTCTGCTTTTTCACATTTCATAACTGGAAACAGTGTATAGAGAATAGTGTTTTCTTAATTTGAGCTGTGATTCAGAAGAAAGAATATAGGAGGTAGAGTACTACTTTAAGCCCTGAGGAAGTTTTCCGTGAATGAAAGAGGCCAGAGCAATCAGGTGGCTTCAGATGTACTTGAGTAGAGAGACAAGACAAAGAAACAAAAGGACAATAATAACTGATATTTGGAGATCCCAGGGTAGTTGGGAAAGGGAGACCTCAGACATAGGAAGGTCGGGATAAGACTGTCCTTCCCTGCAGAAGTCTCAGACCTGTGGTGTGAGCTGCTGACTCATTTACCCTTAATAGCAAACACCTCAGCTTTGTAAGATGAAAGGTGGTACCTGCTGATCCCAAGACCTGTATGAATGCTAATCAGTTAGGCAGAATTCTAGATGTTGCTTCAATATTCTCTACCATTTCCTGAATAATAAACCTAAAAGTTATATTTAAGAAATGGCTGCTAGATAGCACATCACACATTAAGTCATTAGATCTTTCAGAACTGATGACACATTATTAAAAACCATTTCACTGAGGAAGAAACTGAGGCCATATAGAGCAATAATCTAACCACAGTCATGTTTTAAAAGGGGCATATCATGGATACGTCATCCCTTGTGATGATTCTTAGATTTACTTGAAATTGAATTGAAGACTGTTCAGTTTTCAAGTGGAAATTTTATAATCATGATTTGGAAGTTGTAATTATAAATCTATTGGGAAATCTCCACGGTTTGTTACACCATGGAGATTAGTAACAAAAGACTTGTATTGTCTTTTTATAATGAAGTTTTCTGTATTCAGAGTGTGTGTGTCTTCGTAGGTTGCTGAAAGTCAGAGGTTTGTGTCAACGATGAGAATGATTTGATTGGACCCAAAGTACTGTTTGAGATTCTGTACACTCACCTGCCACTTCCTTAGTGCCTTATACCTGTACTGTCCTCCCCTGGCAGAGATGGCCGTGTCTAAAACGATTTCTGTGATGTTTTAGGAATCAGTGACCTTCCAAGATGTAGCTGTGGACTTCACCCAGGAAGAGTGGGCCCTCCTGGACACCTCCCAGAGAACGCTGTTCAGAGAGGTGATGCTGGAGAACATCAGTCATCTGGTCTCAGTTGGTTAGTCAGTTACTCTTTAATGACTGGTGTATGTATTCATTCAACAAGGATGGAGGAAAACTTTCCCATTTCTCACTCCAGATTCTGTTTTGACTCTTTATCATAACTCTTGGAACTACCTTATCAAAATTTTCTTTAATTTCTATATTTTTGGGGGCTTCCCTGGTGGCTCCCCTGGTAAATAATCCACCTGAAATGCAGGAGACCTGGTTTGATCCCTGAGTTGGGAATATCCCCTGGAGAAGAGAAAGGCTACCCACTCCAGTATTCTGGCCTGGAGAATTCTATGTACTGTATAGTCCATGGGGTCACAAAGAGTCAGACATGACTGAGTGCTGCTGCTGCTGCTAAGTCGCTTCAGTTGTGTCTGACTCTGTGCGACCCCATAGACGGCAACCCACCAGGCTCCCCCATCCCTGGGATTCTCCAGGCAAGAACACTGGAGTGGGTTGCCATTTCCTTCTCCAGTGCATGAAAGTGAAAAGTGAAAGGGAAGTCACTCAGTCGTGTCTGACTCTTAGCAACCCCATGAACTGCAGCCCACCAGGCTCCTCCATCCAGGGGATTTTCCAGGCAAGAGCACTGGAGTGGGGTGCCAGTGCCTTCTCCACACGACTGAGTGACTTTCACTCATTTCACTACTTATGTATAGTTTGTCAATCCCACTACAATGTAATCTTCCTTACACAACTTTGAGTCTTCGTTGCTACTCAGTCTCTGATGCTCAAGCAATGGTGGGAACTCACTATTTTTGTATGGGTAAATAAATGTGATTTCTTAAAATTTATTTTACAGCAAGGACTGTGGTTTGATCAGATCACAGTGTTAAAAATAATAGATATATTGTTTTCCACATAGAACTTAGATTTTTCTGGTGGAAGTTGTATGTATTGGATTCTTTGGATATATAGTATTAAAGCACTGTGAAATGAAAATATTGCAGATTCCATAATCTGTCTTTGAACTTGGGCATGGGCATTAGTGGTGATAGGTCATTAATGTCTTTGGGAACAAGTTGAAGAGTTATCATTTTGCCAGTCAAAGCCTGTACATGTTGTTTTCAACATACTCTTCTCTGTTCTGACCTTTAGAGGTTACTGTATTCTTCCTCATTAGTCTGCTCTGTGATCATGCACTGTTATGAGCATGGAACTCAAAATCCACATATCTTTCTCCTACAAACAGGTAATCAGCTTTACAAATCAGATGTGATTTCCCATTTGGAGCAAGGAGAGCAACTTTCAAGAGAAGGGTTAGGCTTCCTGCAAGGTCAGAGTCCAGGTGAGTTCCAAGAACCTGTACTTCAATAGGAGGAGGAGCCTGGTCAGTGAGTGAATAGGCCCTAAGAAATCAAGTGAAAGTTGCTCAGTCGTGTCTGACTCTTTGTGACCCCATGGACTGTAGCCTGCCAAGCTCCTCTGTCCATGGAATTCTCCAGGCAAGAATACTGGAGTGGGTAGCCGATCCCTTCTCCAGGGAATCTTTCGAACCCAGGTCTTCCACATTGCAGGTGAATTCTTTACTGTCTGAGCCACCAGAGAAGCCCAAGAAAACTGTTGGGTAGCCTGTCCCTTCTTCAGGGGATCTTTCTGACCCAAGGATCGAACTGGGGTCTCCCGCATTGTAGGCTGTTTTTAAAATTTAGACAGTGTCATGGGGAAGCATTTTTCAGATGTTATCATACATTGAAGGCATCAATTTTCTATTCACAAGGCTTTCTGCCATTGTCCTTGGCTTTACACAAGGTGAAATTTGTGTACCCACTGGAATTAATAAACATTCACAAAACATCCCTTTTCGTGGTCCTGTTCTATGAATAGGATCTTCTCTTTTCTTCCCCAACTTGCCATATTCATTTTATCTTCCTCATAATTCAGTCCTGAGAATGACAGTTGTTACATGTGTTTCTTCTCTCTTTACAGTATTCCCTAATTTGACATTCTTTCCCATCTGTGTGTTAGTATTTGAAACAGACACAAATGAGCATTGAGTCACTTCAACATTTTACTTCCACTGATATCATTATAGTAATTTATTTTTTTTCTAGTCATTTCAGATAGAGAAGATGATCCAAAAAAACAGGAAATGTTATCTATGCAACATATCTGCAAGAAGGACGCACCTCTAATTAGTGCAATGGTAAGCTTCACAAGTGTAAATATGTTCCTCCAGATGAAGACCTGGGACTTGAATAAGTTGGAAATTTGGCATACGTACCTGGTTTAACTAAAGTTGGGATCATGGACTTCCACAGGAGAAAATTTTAGTTAGTCTGGTTTTAAGGAAGAAAAGATTAACCAATAGTCAGAACTATAAACAGTTTATAGTCTTATAAACAGTTATGTAATTATGGATTATATTCCTAAACACTGAAACATAATAATGTCTTTAAAATTAAATAGGTATCTCTGCAGTTGGGATATTACAAAAGGTAAATCTATGCTTGCAAGAGAGTAATAGCTCATGTTTATGTAAATATTAAAAATACAGAAGCAATTTTAACTGGAGTCCATCACTGAATGATTACCCTAGAATTTATATATAGAGAAAGGAAGGAATGAATAAATTGGGCAAATTTGTAACAATCTGTCATTTCATTTCAAAAAGCAGTGGTCTCACACTCAAGAGGATCCTTTGGAATGCAACAACTTCAGAGAAAAATTTACTGAAATCTTACCATTGACTCAGTATGTAATACCTCAAGTGGGAAAGAAACCCTTTATTAGCCAAGATGTTGGAAAAGCCATCAGTTACTTGCCATCCTTTAATATACAGAAGCAGATTCATTCTAGAAGTAAATCATATGAATGTCATCAAAGAAGGAATACCTTTATTCAAAGATCTGCCCATAGACAACACAATAATACTCAGACTGGAGAGAAAACATTTGAATGTCATGTATGTAGGAAAGCCTTCAGTAAAAGTTCTAACCTTAGACGACATGAGATGATTCACACTGGAGTGAAACCACATGTATGTCATCTTTGTGGAAAATCCTTCACTCATTGTTCTGACCTTAGAAAACATGAAAGAATTCACACTGGAGAGAAATTATATGGATGTCATCTGTGTGGCAAAGCCTTCAGTAAAAGTTATAATCTTAGGCGACATGAGGTGATTCACACCAAAGAGAAACCAAATGAATGTCATCTGTGTGGGAAAGCCTTTGCTCATTGTTCTGACCTTAGAAAACATGAGAGAACTCATTTTGGGGAGAAACCATATGGATGCCACCTGTGTGGGAAGACTTTCAGTAAAACGTCTTACCTTAGACAACATGAGAGAACTCACAATGGAGAGAAACCATATGGATGTCATCTATGTGGGAAGGCCTTCACTCATTGTTCTCACCTTAGAAAACATGAGAGAACTCACACTGGAGAGAAGCCATATGAATGCCATCTATGTGGAAAAGCCTTCACTGAATCTTCTGTCCTTAGACGACATGAGAGGACTCACACTGGGGAGAAGCCATATGAATGTCACCTGTGCTGGAAAGCCTTCACTGATTCTTCTGTCCTTAAGCGACACGAAAGAACTCACACTGGAGAGAAACCATATGAATGTCACCTATGTGGGAAAACCTTCAATCACTCTTCTGTCCTTAGACGACATGAAAGAACTCACACAGGTGAGAAACCATATGAATGCAATATATGTGGTAAAGCCTTCAATAGGAGTTATAACTTTAGATTGCATAAGAGAATTCACACTGGAGAGAAACCATATAAATGTTACCTATGTGGAAAAGCATTCAGTAAATATTTTAACCTCAGACAACACGAGAGAACTCATGCTATAAAGGTAATAAATGAAGATTCACCACCCATACCTTCAAAGTATAAACACTCTTGAGGACTCACACAATGAAGAAATACTATGTTTATTTTCAATGTGTAAGAGTCTTTATTCATCCTTATTAATTAACTAAAGTTAATTCACAGTAGACAGAATCCATATGTATGTCACCTGTGTAACAAAACCTTTAGCAGTGGACTCGTGGGATAACAAACTGCAAATGGAATGAATGTGGAGGAATCTTCATCCTCAGCTGTAACTGTTAAATGGATAAATCACATTTCAGAGAAATTCCAATAATATATCTGTAATTAGTGTAGAAATACCTTTGGTTATGTTATCCTTTAAGTAAACCACAGAGGGGAGAAACTGGACCTGTAATCACTGTACTTGTTTACCTTAGCACCACTCCTGGCACGCATCTGAAGATTCGGTGTCAGGTGACTGCTAGTGGAAACAAACTAGGACATGAAAAATATGGAAGGCATTTGGAGTATCCCCTTCTGGAATGCCTGACATACATGTAATGAGAAAAGTGCTGCCCCTCCTAGTGATGCATGAAACACCCAGAAAGCAGGGAGAGCAGAAGCAGCCATGGTCCCCTGATCTTGCCCATATTGCCCTGTCAACAGCCATGAATCCACAGATCCCCAACTGGGAGTGAGACCCAGGAGTTCAGCCCCTCCCATACACAAACAGAAGGCTCAGAGAGGGGAAGGTGGAGCTTCCTTCCGCCAGGGTAACGAGAAGGCCTGGGCCTTGGTACCCATTTAAACATGTCTATTACCTATGTGTCACAGGTGGCAAAACTGAAAACACAGATGTTTGTAATCAATTTATCCCATGTTTTTCTGGGACATACATATGGACTCGAAGGGATGGAAAACATACTCCACATAAATGGAAATCATAAGAACAGAGGTAGCCATGTTTACATCAGACGAACTAATTAAAAACTGAGTTCATCAAGAGGATATGTAACATTTGTAAATATGCCATACAATATAACACCTGGACTAAAGTGCAGAAAATACCTTATAGTGATCAAATAGAGGAAGCATTCCAAAATAAAGGGAGATAAGATGAAGGAAAGATTTGTATTTTATTGTATTGTATAAAAAATATAACTAAGATGAATCAGAGTGCACGTGTTCATGTATGTCTGTATGTGTGTGCGCACAATAAAACTACAGAATATAAAACAGTATGTGAAGTTACATGAAAAATTGGTCAAGTAGGAAAGTTAATTTACATGTCAAATAAAATGCATTAATCAGTCATCAGTGACATGGAAAGAGGAAAACCATATTCATCTCTTCACATGCATAAAAAGTAATGTAGTGTAAAGTCCTGTTTAAAGCTGAGTGAAAAGCCCACCTCCTGGTTGTGGATGAGAATAGCTTTAGGCAGGGGGTAGCTTACCGATTCAATGGACGTGAACTTGGGCCAACTCCAGGAGATGGCGAGGGGCAGGGAAACCTGGCATGCTGCAGTCCATGGGGTCCCAAAGAGTCTTGACACAACTTGGCGACTAACAACAAAGCTTGCCAAACTATCAAAATATGAATACAGCCTAGTTTGAATCAGCAAATGAACTCCAACTTGCCCAAAGCAGAGGAAAACTTAGACTTCTGCAGATAAATCATTCTGCTCAGAAATGGCCACTAAGAATTCCTTATGAAAAGAGTGTATCTTGAGATGGATGAGGGCTCAGGGAAGGCCATGAGTGACTGAGCAGATGTGTGAGGCAAGATACAGGAGAGAGATTAGCAGGCCCTGGGGAAAAAGGACATGTTAGGAAGAGAACACACCAACCAAAAGAGACGATGCTTCCTAAGAAGCACTCCTGACTCCTGCTCTTCTCATCTGAGCTCTCTAAGGCAAGATCAGCCTTAACTGGTCACTCCTGGGAATTGAAAATACATCTTTCAACATACCTCGTTCCTGTGACACAAGCATATACATAAGTACAAATTCCCCTTGTGGGTGTGATGGTCATCCACTGTCCAGTAAAACACTGGGAACTCAAAGTCTATAAACATGGAACCCACAGATCGGTTTTTCTGTCTTTCAGTTCCCTTTGCTAATGAAACCCACGTGTTGCTTGGCAGCAGTGGGTATAAGAGAGGGACTGACCTACCTGTGAATTGGAGACACTGAAGATGCTTCTAGTCCCTGATGAACAGCATATCCAGGAAAGGATGGGCAAAATTTTTCATTTGCCCTAATTCTCCCACCCAATCCTAGCTCCTTAATCCTCTACAGTGTTCTTTTCATTCTCCAAGCCCAGTTCACATAGCCATGTGGCCCCTCCAAATGGGAAAGGTAGTATTGTTCTCTGCTTAGTTTTAAAAGTCTTGGTCCAGATGACACCCGCACTGAGCACTTGCCTTGAAGCAGCTGAGGCATATTCTAGATAAAAGATATTCATCCTCAAGCAGCACACTTTAATAACTAAACAGTGTCTCCCTTTGCAGGCACACTGTAAGTGAGAGTCCTCATTCATAAGTAAGTAGGAGGATAAGAGAGAACCCAGACCCCGGGGTCAGAACCCAGACCCACACCCTGGGCATCTCTCTCGCAGTGTGAAATTTTGCTAGTTTGGACTCTTCCTCTGAGGTCACATTTGCAGGACAGAGAAACGTTGCTACTTCACTGGAGGTTGTCGTGGGGAATTATGGTTACTGTGCCACCAGGCAATTATTTCATAAATAAAGACCTTCCCTTCTGGACAGGCCAAGCTCTGCCTTCACATCTGCAGTGGTGATGTCACCAAGCCTCTGCTGTGAGTGAACTCCTGCCATGGATGCTCTGCCCACTCTTGCTCTGACTGTCCTGGCCCCACTCTCCTCAGACACGCTGACCTCGCAGCTCCTCATTAACTGTCTCCCTGACTTGGGCTCCTATTGTTGCCACATAATTAAACTATGATTTCCTTTTCCACTTCCATCTCTTCAAACTTGCTCCCCCACACCTCTGAGCTGTGGG
Source organism: Bos taurus (assembly GCF_002263795.3). Classification (NCBI taxonomy): domain Eukaryota; kingdom Metazoa; phylum Chordata; class Mammalia; order Artiodactyla; family Bovidae; genus Bos; species Bos taurus. Next base: position 157,489,265 of record NC_037328.1, on the reverse strand, counting down.
TCAGAGCGAGCTTGGGCTGGGAAACAGGGCTACTGGGCTCTGAGGTCTGATCCAGGCTCCAAGCCTGTAAGTGGCTTCTGGCCACCCCTTTGTGCTCCAGTACTGTGCTCTGTCTCCTCTCATCACAGCAGAGATGGGCAACTGGGGGTGTCCCGGCTCCACACATTCTGAGGTGCTGGATGAGAGAGAAAGGACCTTGGCCTTCAACCCCTGCCAAGGGGTTTCCTCGGACCGCAGGGGGCCCTATAGCCAGAGGAGGCTGCTTATTGAAACCTGAATGGATGCAGTGGAGAAGGGGCTGCATGTGTCCCTGTGGCTGGTGGGGTGAAGGGGGTGGTCCTGACACTGTTAAAGAGCAGGCAGCCTGGTCCTGTTTACACTGTATGTGTCCTGGGATGGGACACAACCAGGCTGCAAGCCCCTCCCAGCCCTCCTCGTGGGGTCAGTACAAGGCTCTCTGGCCAGTTCTCTGAGGGGCAGAGAAGACCAAGGAAGACAGCGGGGTGTGGGGATGCTTGAACTCTAAGCAGTCCCCAATCCCCAAACCCTAGAAGACTAAAGGCAGATAAAAGAACTTCTAGAAGGATTGGAGGGAGTGGGGGGGTGGGCTGCATCTAGGGAGTGGGCGAGGAGGGAGATGGGGGAGGAGCTTGAGGGCTGCAGGGAGGGTGGGAACTTGATGGGCCCTGTTTGTGATTGATCGCCTGAGTGGACACAGGCCACGAGATCAGCAAGGGGACCCGCCCCTCTGGTCTTCCACCCGGTGGCCTCAGCGGTCACCAGGGGCAGGGCAGCAGCCCAGGTGCAGAACCCCTCCCCTGGGGAGGAGGCTCCCCACCCCCACCCTCCCGGTCGCCCCCGCCACACAGCACTGCTCTGACCAGGCACTGACACGCTCCAGGTAACGCATCCCCAGACAGGCTTCGCTACGCTGGCCAAAGCCTAACCAGATGAAGAATTTAGTTCTCTTTGAAAACGTTGTACTTTAGGCTAACATACTAATGTAATTTGTGGTTTAATAGCAGTTTATTTAGATTTTAAATACATCAAAGGCTAAAAACTACAACTTTTCCACCACTTTATACCCAGCACCCACAGCAATGCCTAGCACTGCCTCATTCATGGTCAGTAACATCAGATAAAAAATCACTTTGTCGGTTCTACTTTCCTCTTTCTCGTCCATCCGTTGCCTCCCTAATATTGTCTGTCATGTGTTTCTTAAAATACAATAATACCCTGTTGAATTAATTCACATTTAATTAAACTCATCTCACAAACTAGCAAAGTAATGCTCAAAATTCTCCAAGCGAGGCTTCAACAATATGTGAACCAAGAACTTCCAGATTTAGGTGGATTTAGAATTGAAGCTGGACTTAGAAAAGGCAGAGGAACCAGACGTCAAATTGCCAACATCCGTTGGATCATTGAAAAAGCAAGAGAGTTCCAGAAAAACATCTACTTCTGCTTTATTGACTACACCAAAGCCTTTGACTGTATGGATCACAATAAACTGTGGAAAATTCTTCAAGAGATGGGAATACCAGACCATCTGACTTGCCTCCGGAGAAACCTGTATGCAAAAAAAAAAAAGAAAGAAAGAAACCTGTATGCAGGTCAGGAAGCAACAGTTAGAACTGGGCATGGAGCAACAGACTGGTTCCAAATTGGGAAAGGAGTATGTCAAGGCTGTATATTGTCACCCTGCTTATTTAACTTATATGCAGAGTACATCATGAAAAATGCTGGGCTGGATGAAGCACAAGCTGGAATCAAGATTGCTGGGAGAAATATCAATAACCTCAGATATGCAGATAACACCACCCTTATGGCAAAAAGTGAAGAACTAAAGAGCCTCTTGATGAAAATTAAAGAGAGTGAAAAAGCTGGCTTAAAACTCAATATTCAGAAAACGAAGATTATGGCATCTGGTCCCATCATTTTATGGCAAATAGATGGGGAAACAGTGGAAACAGTGTCAGACTTTATTTTTCTGGGCTCCAAAATCACTGCAGATGGTGACTGAAGCCATGAAATTAAAAGACGTTTGCTCCTTGGAAGAAAAGCTATGACCAACCTAGACAGCATATTAAAAAGCAGAGACATTACTCTTCCAACAAAGGTCATATAGTCAAAGCTATGGTTTTTCCAGTGGTCACGTATGGATGTGAGATTTGGACTACAAAGAAAGCTGAGCACCAAAGAATTGATGATTTTGAACTGTGGTGTTGGAAAAGACTTGAGAGTCCCTTGGACTGCAAGGAAATCAATCCCAAAGGAAATCAGTCCTGAATATTCATTGGAAGGACTGATGCTGAAGCTGAAACTCCAATACTTTGGCCACCTGCTGTGAAGAGCTGACTCATTTGAAAAGACCCTGATGCTGGGAAAGATTGAAGGCGGGAGGAGAAGGGGATGATAGAGGATGAGATGGTTGGATGGCATTACCAACTCAATGGACATGAGTTTGAGCATGCTCAGGGAGTTGGTGATGGACAGAGAAGCCTGGTGTGCTGCAGTCCATGAGGTTGCAAAGAGTCGGACATGACTGAGTGACTGAACTGAACTGAAATAATTCACTCCATTCCAAAGGGAAAATCTCATTCACAAAACCAAATGCAGTTATATCATTAATTCACTCAGTGGTTTCCACATGCCTTTGACGGAGAACCTCTGGACCTGTCATGACTCTGGGCCCAGAACCCAGTCCTGCTGCCCTGCCCAGGCCAGCACCCCCACCTCTGCCCCACAGCCCCACCGCCAGCCTGCCCTCAGCTCCCGGGCACAGCGGTTCTGTTCACCACTGACACTTTACCCAAGTTCTGACACCATGGGGGAAAGAAACTGTAAAACTTTAGTCCTATTTCCAACTGCTGAAATAAAATTTTACTAATTTCACTACTGTGTGTTTATTATTTTATTCCCCAGCTCCACAAATGTTTTCCTTCAGAATCAAGTCTAGAGGGTATTTTTGTTTCCTTAAATTTTCCCTTTTAAACTAGCCCTTAAACTCCAAAGTAGTTGAAAATATGTCCTTCCTATATTTCAGGCTAATTCTTCCTAAATGGCATGGGCCTTGTTCAGAGTCTTCTGGCTTATATATTAATTTCTAGGAAAAAAAAAAATCATTTGCCTCACGAATGCTACAGCTTAAGTCAGGCTGTAAAGACACAGGAACGTAAAAGCGAACCATGTTTGTTGAGCATAGATGACACGAAATGGTTGCTATGAATACAATACACCCTACAGGGTTTTATAAAATGATCTGCCTGGAATCAAATATCTGTATCTAAAATGAAAACCGCTAGCAAGCTAGCAAGCACAGGCAGCTGCGACAGCGCACAAGAGTGGCCGAGAGGAGGTACCCCATGCCTGAGGTCAGGGGCCATGGCTGAGAGGAGCTACCCTATGTCCCAGGTAAGGAGCAGCAGCTGCACTTTGCTGGAGCAGCCGTGAAGAGATACCCCACATCCAAGGTAAGAGAAACCCAAGTAAGATGGTAGGTACTGTGAGAGGGCATCAGAGGGCAGACACACTGAAACCACAATCACAGACAACTAGCCAATCTGATCACATGGACGACAGCCTTGTCTAACTGAATGAAACTAAGCCATGCCATGTAGGGCCACCCAAGATGGACAGGTCTTGGTGGAGAGGTCTGACAGAATGTGGTCCACTGGAGAAGGGAATGGCAAACCACTTCAGTATTCTTGCCTTGAGAAACCCATGAACAGTATGAAAAGGCAAAAAGATAGGACACTGAAAGATGAACTCCCCAGGTCAGTAGATGCCCAATATGCTACTGGAGATCAGTGGGGAAATAACTCCAGAAAGAATGAAGGGATGGAGCCAAAACAAAAACAACACCCAGTTGTGGATGGGACTGGTAATAGAAGCAAGGTTCGATGCTGTAAAGAGCAATATTGCATAGGAACCTGGAATGTCAGGTCAATGAATCAAGGCAAATTGGAAGTGGTCAAACAGGAGATGACAAGAGTGAACATCGACATTCTAGGAATCAGCGAACTAAGATGGACTAAATGGGTGAATTTAACTCAGATGACCAATATATCTAATACTGTGGGCAGGAATCCCAGAGAAGAAATGGAGTAGCCATCATGGTGAACAAGAAAGTCCAAAATGCAGTACTTGGATGGAATCTCAAAAACGACAAAATGATCTCTGTTCATTTCCAAGGCAAACAATTCAATATCATGGTAATCCAAGTCTATGCCCCGACCAATAATGCTGAAGAAGCTGAAGTTGAACAGTTCTATGAAGACCTACAAGGTCTTCTAGAACTAACACCCCAAAAAGATGTCCTTTTCATTAGAGGGGACTGGAATGCAAAAGTAGGAAGTCAAGGAACACCTGGAGTAACAGGCAAATTCGGCCTTGGAGTACAGAATGAAGCAGGGCAAAGGCTAATAGAGTTCTGCCAAGAGAACACAATGGTCATAGCAAACACCCTCTTCCAACAACACAAGAGAAGACTCTACACATGGTCATCACCAGATGGTCAACACTGAAATAAGATCGATTATATTCTTTGCAGCGAAAGATGGAGAAGCTCTATACAGTCAGCAAAAACAAGACCGGGAGTTGACTGTGGCTCAGATCATGAACTCCTTATTGCCAAATTCAGACTGAAATTGAAGACAGTGGAGAAAACCACTAGCCCATTCAGGTATGACTTAAATCAAATCCCTTATGACTATACAGTGGAAGTGAGAAATAGATTTAAGGAACTAGATCTGACAGACAGAGTGCCTGATGAACTATGGAATGAGGTTCGTGACATTGTACAGGTGACAGGAATCAAGACCATCCCCATGGAAAAGAAATGCAAAAAAGCAAAATGGCTGTCTGAGGAGGCCTTACAAATAGCTGTGAAAAGAAGGGAAGTGAAAAGCAAAGGAGAAAAGGAAAGATATACCCATTTGAATGCAGAGTTCCAAAGAATAGCAAGAAGAGATAAGAAAGCCTTCCTTAGTGATCAATGCAAAGAAATATAGGAAAACAATAGAATGGTAAAGACTAGAGATCTCTTCAAGAAAATTAGAAATACCAAGGGAACATTTCACGCAAACATGGGCTCGATAAAGGACAGAAATGATATGGACCTAACAGAAGCAGAAGATATTAAGAAGAGATGGCAAGAATACACAGAAGAACTGTACAAAAAAGAGCTTAATGACCCAGATAATCATGATGGTGTGGTCTCTCACCTAGAGCTAGACATCCTGGAATGTGAAGTCAAGTGGGCCTTGGAAAGCATCACTACAAATAAAGCTAGTGGAAGTGATGGAATTCCAGTTAAGCTATTTCAAATCCTGAAAGATGATGCTGTGAAAGTGCTGCATTCAATATGCCAGCAAATTGGGAAAATTCAGCAGTGGTCACAGGACTGGAAAAGGTCAGTTTTCATTCCAATGCCAAAGAAAGGCAATGCCAAAGAATGCTCAAACTACCGCACAATTGCACTCATCTCACACTCTAGTAAAAGTAATGCTTCAAATTCTCCAAGCCAGGCTTCAGCAATACGTGAACCGTGAACTTCCAGATGTTCAAGCCGATTTTAGAAAAGACAGAGGAACCAGAACTCAAATTGCCAACATCCGCTGGATCATCAAAAAAGCAGGAGAATTCCAGAAAAACATCTATTTCTGCTTTATTGACTATGCCAAAGCCTTTGACTGTGTGGATCACAATCAACTGTGGAAAATTCTGAAAGAGATGGGAATACCAGACCACCTGACCTGCCTCTTGAGAAACCTATATACAGGTCAGGAAGCAACAGTTAGAACTGGCCATGGAACAACAGACTGGTTCCAAATAGCAAAAGGAGTACGTCAAGGCTGTATATTGTCACCCTGCTTATTTAACTTCTATGCAGAGTACATCATGAGAAATGCTAGGCTGGATGAAGCACAAGCTGGAATCAAGATTGCCGGGAGAAATACCAATAACCTCAGATATGCAGATGACACCACCCTTATGGCAGAAAGTGAAGAAGAACTAAAGAATCCCTTGATGAAAGTGAGAGAGGAGAGTGTGCCGAGGTCCAGCCCCGGCTTATCCAGGGAGTTCGAAGCGGGGACGGCATCGGCGAGGATCAGGATACAATAGCTTCAATTAGATATTAATTAGAGATGTAAAGAGTAATAGAATGAGGATAGCTCAGTAGGAAAATTCAGTGGAGAAAAGAGGCTGAGTAGCTTGGTTTACGCGGGAGACCAATAAAACTTCAAGACAAGAAGTTTGCACCACTTACATAGGCTGCAGGCATCCTTCCGTTCTCCCGAAGGAGAGGAGACACTGAGGCCTCCCCGGTCAGATCTTAGAAGCCCAGGCAAAATTAGTAAGCTTGGTGGGTTCCGTGCTCCAGATGGAGACTCGGCCAGAGTTTGAGAGAGAGAGCGACATGGGGAGACCGGTATTTCGAGAAACTGATCCCAATTCTTTATTTTCCATGGTCTACTTTTATACACTGAGATGTTATGCAAAAGTCACATGGGGTCAGCAGTCCTGACTTTTATCAAAGTCAGGTGCTTCATACAAATGTATACAGAGGTCTTAGGGGTATTACATCATCTTCTGGCCAGGGGGCCTGCTGACAATTTATGACCCTCTCCTTATGACAGCGGTCAGTCAACCAGGACACTTATTTCTCCAGGGGTGATTATTCTTAAAAAAGACTCCACCTTCCGAAGGTACCAGATAAAGTTACATTCCTATAGGGTGAGGGTGTAGTGGGTTTTAGTTAAGGAAAGAATTTACTTAACCTAAAGTCTAACGTGATGGTCCAACGTGATTAATATCAAAGGTTAATACTTATTTCTTCTATATATTCATTAATGTGTGTAAGGGCAGGGGATGTGGAGACTTAGCAACAAACATTGGCTCAACAAATGAAAAACCCTTCACCAATACAATTTCTAATCAGCCCACTACTTATACTAATGGTTTTCTAACTTTTCTAAGGAATCTGTTTTTAGAAGGTTTAAAGCATCTCGTGCCTCTCACGGTTGGGAGGCTGTGAGCAATCACTTGTGGCCGGACAAGCCTGTCAGGCAGGCTAGAGAACCTTCAAAGGAGTTTGTAGGTTAAAACACTCTTGTCATGCCCAGGAGTTTTTATTAACTGGAGCTGTAAGTTAATTCCTTCTCCGAAAGAGGTGGTGGGGGACAGCCCCCCGTAAAGTCAGAGGTGTAGGTGAGAGCACAAAGTAGTAAAGTAGGCAGGCTCTGGTTATGGGGGTAGATGCTCGAGGATTTCCAGGGGGACTCCTGAGACTTGATCCCGCCTTTGCGTATGTCGAGCCTCCTTCCTCATGACCTTTGCCATGGGTGGAGGTCCTCACACCGGCTCCCAACAAGAGTGAAATAGTTGGCTTAAAGCTCAACATTCAGAAAATGAAGATCATGGCATCCAGTCCCATCACTTCATGGGAAATAGATGGGGAAACAGTGGAAACAGTGTCAGACTTTATTTTGGGGGGCTCCAAAATCACTGCAGATGGTGACTGCAGCCATGAAACTAAAAGATGCTTACTCCTTGGAAGGAAAGTTATGACCAACCTAGACAGCATATTCAAAAGCAGAGACATTACTTTGCCAACAAAGGTCTGTCTAGTTAAGGCTATGGTTTTTCCAATGGTCATGTATGGATGTGAGAGTTGGACTATAAAGAAAGCTGAGCATTTGACTGATGCTTTTGAACTATGGTATTGGAGAAGACTCTTGAGAGTCCCTTGGACTGTGAGGAGATCCAATTGGAAGGATCTATGTTGGAGCTGAAACTCCAATACTTTGGCCACCTGATGCAAAGCGCTGACTCACTGGAAAAGACCCTGATGCTGGGAAAGATTGAGGGCAGGAGAAGAAGGGGACAACAGAGGATGAGATGATTGGATGGCATCACTGACTCAGTGGACATGGGTTTGGGTGGACTCTGGGAGTTGGTGATAGACAGGGAAATCTGGCATGCTGGAGTGAGGTTGGACACGACTGAGCAACTGAACTGAACTGAAAATGAAAAGATCTAGCTTGATTTTTCTTCAAAGGTAATTTATGATTTATTATTTAACCTGTGTCCTATGATTGCCAAATTTTTTAATATTATTGGAAAATAAATGAGTTGAAAAATGACATTACAGGAAGATCAATTATACAACTAGATAATTTATTTCAGGATTCTGCAGTATTTTGAAGCTTGGAGAATATTCTGGTCCTTAGGTACAGCAGCTAAGTGTGATCTGAAGAGACCCACGCCGGATGGTTTTCTCAGACTTAGAGTACGACATGGGGTGCTCCAGAGCCCTGAAAACTGTATCTTTTTACAGCGCCAGCATTTCTCCTTTTGCCATCCTGGCTTGAGAGGATGCTGGTAGCTTAGGTGTTGTCTTGGGAATGAGGAGTAGGATGGTTCTGCTGCTAAGAACTAGTAACAGTCTCTAGCTGCATCAGGACAACACAACCTCACAAAGCAGTGAGGCCACTGGCCACTCACAAAACAGAGATGGCCACTCTGTCTGGCAGACTGAAGGAGCAGAATTCCAGGAAATGCCAGTTTTCCATAATTGTATCATTGCCATGTTCTGTGCCTGGGGGACATACTTTATTAAAGAGGTTGGGTCGATTAGATTTGTTCTGACTGGTATCCAGGTGGGTTACTCAGGTGGCTGCCCTGGATTACCTGCATGATGAGATTATGTGACCCAAGGGGTTCCATACCTGATGAGGTTATATCAATGATGGGGTTAAGCTGCATATAAGAGCTCACCATCTGAAAGGGGCTTAGTTTCTAGAGAGACACTCCGTGGTGACAGTGACCCCAGCAGAGAACTGGCTTTGTCATCTTCTCTATAGATTTGGATCCTGGTAAGCATTCAAGACTCCCTGGTAGCTCAGCTGGTAAAGAATCCGCCTGCAGTGCAGGAGACCGCGGTTCAATTCCGGGGTTGGGAAGATCCCCTGGAAAAGGGATAGGCTACCTACTCCAGTATTCATGGACTTTCCTGATGGCTCAGATGGTAAAGAATCTGCCCGCAATGCGGGAAACCTGGTTTGATCCCTGGGTGGGGAAGATCCCCTGGAAGAGGGCATGGCGACCCACTCCAGTATTCTTGCCGGGAGGACAGAGGAGCCTGGGGGCTAAAGTTCATGGGGTTGCAAGGAGTTGGAAGACTGAGCCACTAAAACAATAACAGAATGGAGCTGATAGCTCTTCAGTCTAGCTAGAGTCCAGACGACAGTTCTTTCCCTGTCAGTTTAGAGACACAGGTAGGAGAAACTGAAGTAACTTGAGTCCTTCTTCTCCAGACCTGGGAACCAGGAGGTGTCCAGCAGAGCCGGCTGTCAGCAGCGGACAGGGACCTCACCCCCAGGCCTGAAAGATGGGGAACTGCATCGGCTCCAGCACCGGGGACGACCGGCCGGTCGCTCGGTTTCCGGCCCCCCTCCGAGAGCGCAGAGGCGGAGACGGCCCGGGGGCGGGGGGACCGCGGGGTCCGGAGCGGCGCGGGGCGGGGGCAGCCCCGCCGGGAGCGCCGCTGACCTTCCGTCGAAGGATCCGCCTCATTCAGAGCCCACCTCGAGACGTGTACGGAAGGGATGGATGCGAGACGAAGACCACCGAGTGCGCGGTCTGTCTGATGGACTTGGTGCCCGGGGACCTCATCCGGCCTCTGCCCTGCAAGCATGTGTATCACCTGGACTGCATCAACCAGTGGCTGACCCGGTCCTTCACCTGCCCGCTCTGCCGGGGGCCCGCGGACGCCGCGCAGCCTTTGTTTGAGGACGCTCTTGAGCCCAGACCCCTGGTGTGATTGCAAGGGACCCATCATTTTTACTGATTTCCATGTTCCGTACTGTGCCCAGATAGCCAGGGGTTAGGAATTTAAATCGTGCACAAAGGTTTATTAAAAGTTCCTGGAATGTGGCAGATGTCCGGGAACCGTTTCTAATGTTTTAGAAAGATAGGGAGAAATAGCGGGTGAACCTTGACCAAGTGCTGAGAGGTATAATGACGTCTTAGCATTGTCCTCTTGCTAGAACTGTGCACCCTGTTTCAGCAGCTCTACGTGTTGCATTGCATCTGTTGAACGTCAGGGAAAGATAGTGGTTACTCTTCCTAAATGAAATCAGATTCTTCTCCCCCATCCAACTTAAAAGTTGCTGGCATTTAGGCCACAGTTTTATGAAAAGTTACAATTTATACAACTGAACTAAAATAAAATCAAAGTATGTATGAGTGAATACCTGAAGAATGTTATTCTCAATTGAGCCTTCTAAATGGTCTTATCCGTTTGTTCTCCATCATTTTGAGACCCTTAACCCTTTCCTCTTATAAATCCAAACCAGGTGAACAAAGTGTTCCAGGGAAGAACAGTCCTGAGCAGGTTTATTATCTGTGTAATCAGGGCGTGTCCAGGCACTTTAGCTGTGTTTGAAAGTGAAAGTGAAGTCGCTCAGTCGTGTCCAACTCTTTGTGACCCCATGGACTGTAGCCTATCAGGTTCCTCCGTCCATGGGATTTTCCAGGCAAGAGTGCATTGCCGGTTCCTTCTCCAGGGGATCTTCCTGACCCAGAAATCAAACCCGGGTCTCTCACATTGCAGGCAGACGCTTTACCATCTGAGCCACCAGGGAAGCCCAAGGGAAGATAGTTCTCCATTAAACTGGAAGTCAGCCAGCTTCACTCCAGTTCCACTTTACAAGCCTTATCAATTTACATTTTCCTACCAAAGCAAATACTTAAAGTTTGAACTTTCAAAATTTTCTACTTTTTATTTGTCTTTATCTCTTATGGTTGTGAAGAGCTAATTCATTGGAGAAGACCCTGATGCTGGGAAAGATTGAGAGCAAGAGGAGAAGGGGGTGACAGAGGATGAGATGGTTGTGAAAGGTTGTTGTTGAATCACGCGAATACACCGGGATTCTTGGCCCCCGGAGGAGAAGAATTCAATCCGGGGCCAGAGACAAGGCTTGATCGCTCAGAGCTTTTGTGTAGTAAAGTTTTATTAAAGTATAAAGGAGATAGAGAAAGCTTCTGACATAGGCATCAGAAGGGGGCAGAAAGAGTACCCGCTTGCTAGTGTTAATAATGAGGTTATATAATCCAAAGAATGTCTGGAGGTTGTAAAGACCTCCTCCGACCTACTCCCATAATTTACATTTTAAGATAACACTGTCCTCAGGCAAGATACATCCTTGTAAAGACCAGGTATACTCCCATAATTAACTTTTTAAAATAACAGAAGGTTGAATCCAAAGACTGTCCTTAGGCAGGATACATTATTGGTATATAATCCTAAGGAATGTGGAGAAAGAAAAAAAGTTTGTCCTTTTTTCCTCCTTGAGAATTCCAGACCCCTCTCTCTTTGGGGACCCCTAGACTCCCTATCAACCTGCCTAGGAAATGACTCTCTCATTCCCCCCTTTTCTTTTAGGAGAATTATGTTGCCTAGGGAAAAGGGGCGTCGTTCTCATTCCATAACTGCTTCCGAGCTGATAAGGGGTGTTGTCCCTAAATTGGTGAGGCAACATATTCTCCTAATCCTCATATTGAGGATATCTGATCCAGGGGCCCCAAATAGTAGCTGGAGGAAGCTACAGCAGTAGCAGGAGTTTGAGCAACCATTTGTAACTTAAAATCTTTCATGCGGCTAGAAACAAATCCAGTTATACAATTACAGATGCAGGGAGCAAACAGCAAGAACAAAACAACCAGAATCAAAATTAAAAGTCACATTATGTCCATAGTTAGAGTACAAAGTGTTGCACCAGTCCATTTTAGGGTTGGTAGATGTCATCAGATGAAGAAGAGGCATCGCATGTGATTGTTGTCGAAGGTATTCACAGACTTGGAGAAAGTCTTTTTCTTGAAGTGGGGATGTCCACCACGGGAAGCCTTCCACTGACGAAGAGGGGAGCGCTCCGCAGACCCAGCAGTTAGACCGATTGTGGAATGCAGCATAGGAGTGAGCCCAGGACAAGAAGACATTGTCTTGAGGATCCAATGGCAGACTCAGGATATTTGGAGTCAGCAGAAGTAGACTCACATAGATTATCAGGCCCATCCACTGCCCTGTGCTTAACTCTAGAGCTCGGGTCAGGGCCACCAGCTCCGCTAACTGAGCACTAGTTTCCTGGGGGAGAGATTTTGCTTCCAAAACCTGTTCAGCAGTCACCACGGCGTAACCTGCTTTACGCTTTCCATCCCGAACAAAAGAACTGCCATCTGTAAATATTTCCATGTCAGGATTGTCTAATGGGGTATCCTTTAGATCCTCCCGAGCTGCATAGTTTAAAGTTAGGAATTGAGAACAATCGTGATCAGGTGTTTCATTTTCCTTCTCAGGAAGGATAGTGGCAGGATTTAAATTTCCACAAACTTTAAGTTTAGTTACTGGTCCTTCTAACAACAATGACTGATACTTAAGAAGCCTACTGTCTGTCATCCAAATATTAACCTTAGAATTTAAGATTCCACTCACATCATGAGAAGTCAGTACAGTAAGGTTTCGTCCATTAATTATTTTTAAAGCTTCAGGTGCTAATAATGCCGTTGCCCCAATTACTCTTAGGCAGTGGGGCCACCCACATGCAACTACATCTAATTCTCTGCTTAGATAAGCAATAGGTTGTTGGTGAGACCCTCGGGGTTGTGTCAAAACTCCCAATGCCACACCTTTTCTTTCAGTGACAAACAAATTAAATTCTGACCCTGTGGGCAAGCTCAGAGCTGGAGCTTGCAGGAGAGCAGTCTGAAGAACCTTAAAAGCCTTTTGAGTTTCTGGAGACCAAACCAGTTTGTCGGTTTGGGCCTGCTGAGTTTCAGCTATAAGTTTATATAAAGGCCGGGCAAGTTCCCCATAACCCGGAATCCAAATGCGACAGTAACCTGTGATTCCCAAAAATCCTCTCGATTGTCTTAAAGTCATAGGTAGGGGGTGATTTAGTATAGTTTAATTCTCTCAGGGCCTATGGCCCTAGTCCCTTCTGATACGATTAGGCCCAGATATCTAACCGATTGTTGACAAAGCTGAGCCTTTTCTCTTGATGCCTTGTAACCACAGCCTGCCAGAAAAGAAATCTTCTGAGGCTCGCGAACAAGCTTCCTCTGTCTCAGCACAGAGCAAAATATCATCTACATATTGTAACACCACTGCTTCAGAGCTATTAAAATTTTGTAGATCCCGTGACAAACTTTGTTCGAATAAGTGAGGACTGTCACGAAATCCCTGGGGCAAAACTGTCCAGGTTAACTGAGAAGCTGGCTGCGTAGGGTCTTCAAAGGCAAATAGGAATTGACTTTCTTCCGCCAAAGGCACTGAATAGAAGGCATCCTTTAAATCAATTACTGAGAAATATTTGGCCCGTTCAGGAATTTCAGACAATAGAGTATAAGGATTAGGCACCACGGGGTGTAAAGGAACTACAGCCTCATTTATTATTCGTAAATCTTGAACTAGTCTCCATTTACCATTTGATTTCTTTATACCCAAAATAGGAGTGTTGCAAGGACTGTTACAGGGAATTAATAGTCCCTGTTCCTTTAAATTTTCGATGATGGGTTTTAATCCTTTCTTAACTTCAGGTTTCAGTGGATACTGCTTCTTATGTGGAAATACGTGTGGGTCTTTGAGCTTAACAACTACAGGAATAGCATTTTGTGCTCGACCCACAGATTTTCCATCAGCCCATACTCTAGGATTTACATTTTGTTCAACTAAAGGGAGAGAAAGGGAGGGTTCCACATTCATGAAAACAGAGGCATGGACCTTGCTCAGTATATCCCTTCCCAAAAGGGGTGAGGGAGATTCTGGCACAATCAGAAACTCGTGTGAAAACAGCACAGAATCCCAGTTGCAAGATAAAGAATAACTGAAATAATACCTTTTGGCTCGTCCAGACAGTCCCATTACGGAAGCGGATCGGGAAGAAAGTGGGCCAGGGGCTTCAGTAAGCACAGAATAAGTTGCCCCAGTATCTAAAAGGAAATCGACGGATTGGCCCCCCACAACTATTAATACCCGGGGTTCCTCAGGTGTAATTAGGACGGGAGCTTCTGTGGGGACCCCTGGGTACCTTCAGTCCTGATTGTCTTGAGAGTCCGACCCCGGAGACCTACGCCTCTGGGGACAGTCTCTCTTCCAGTGTGGTCCTTTGCAGACCGGACATGGAGCCGGGGGCGGCTTAGATCCCTGAGGGCAATCCCGCTTGAGGTGCCCCTCCTTTCCACAGCAGTAGCAAGCCCATCCCTTTTCACCTGGGCCCCTCTGGGCATTTTTCTCAGGCTGTTTAAGAACGTTTTTCATAGCCATGGCGAAGGCTTCCGCCTTTTCCTTTGTCTTTTTTTGCCTTTCTTTCTTTTCCTCATATTCCCTACCATAATAGACTGCCTGAGCCAGTTGTAACAGAGTGTCTAAAGACTGATTTGGTCCATACGCCTGCTTTAATAGCTTACGGCGGATATCTGGAGCCGACTGAGTGAGAAATCTATCTTTTAAGATCACTTTTCCCTCTTCACTTTCGGGATCAATCTCAGTGAATCTGCGAAGGCCTTCTCTCAGTCTATCTAGGAATTTACCAGGAGCTTCTTTCTCCTCCTGTTCTATGTCGCCAATTTGCCATAGTTTAAAGGCTTAGAACGCGCCTGCCTAAGTCCCTCAAGAATACATCTAACAAAATGACTCTGATCCCATCTTCCTTTAGCTGTGTTGTAGTCCCAGTCTGGTTCTATAGTTGGGACCGCCTGATTCCCAGTGGGGAGGGCCGCTATCTCGTTCTCCCTCTTCCCTACTGATTCATTACCAAGGCACTCATCTCCATAAGCAACCGCTTTTCCCAAAACTCGAGTCTTTGACTCGGGAGTCAGCGTTTGTCCCAAGATATACATCACATCCTTCCAAGTGAGGTCATAAAGCAAAGTAACACCTTTAAAAGCTCTAATATATTTTTCTGGGTCCTCTAAATAGTCTCCCAGATCCTCCTTGATTCTTTGTATTTCTTGATAAGAAAAAGGCTTATTAACTCTCACAGACTATTTCTCCCGGTGGGTGTTTCATAAAGAGGCAACAGCTTGTGTGGCTGTTCCTCAGTCTCTCTGGCTGCTCTGCGCATATGATCCCAGGGATAGATTGGAGAAACCTGTTTCTCCTCTTCTCTTTGTCTCCTGTCCTCCATCTCATCTCTTACTTCGATCTCTTACCCCTTGTACTGAGACAGGAGTTGTTTGGACCTCCATGTGGGCAGTTTGAATCCCAGTTTGGAGTCCCAGGTACGGGGGCAAAGTAAGAGGATAGGAGGGAGCTGAAGATTTCACGCCCAAATCTATACCCTCAGGACATAAGTCTGGCATATTTTGCAGAGAGAAAATGGGCAACACATATGCTACTTCTACCCATTTCCCTTGTTCCTTACAGAACCGGTCTAATTGTAGAACAGTATTATACTTAAGAGACCCTCCAACTGGCCACCGTTCGCCATCCTCCAATGGATACCGTGGCCATGCAGTATCACATAGGAAGACCAGGTGTGTCTTCTTTAAGCCCTGGGGATCAAATCTATCCCAGTTTTTCAGGATACAGTTCAAAGGAGTGAGGCTGGAATTGTTAGCTCCCATCTGTAAGAGAGAAAAAAAGCGACCAGCGCCATTTTTTCTACCGGAGGCGTCCCTCCCTGCTCTAGATGGGGGTGTAGACAGACGTTACACCAAAAGCTTTTCCTTCCTGGTCGGACTTAGTCTGTCCCTTACCGACGCAGGCGCCGTACTCGTCCCTCCCGGTTCTACCACCGAGACGGGGTGGGGATGTACCAGGGGTAGACTTGATAGCATCCCTACTTGACGTCCAGCTCTTCACCCTTAACCTTGCTTGCCTCTGATGTCACCCGGGGTGAATCAGAGTAACCTTCCGGAATGCCTCCCAAGCTAAGACCGCTGTAGGAAACATTCGTCACCTGAGTGCCTGTGCACGACCCTGAGTATTTCCTGACCACAATAAGACCGATGTGAACATAAAACTGAGATGTTCTTTCCAAGCATCACCACACCAGTATAACAGCCTCCTCTGATCCACTAAGAGCCGGCATTACCAAAGGAAAAAAACCCATCACAGTCCCAATCTGAGTAACCTTTAACCTCAGAGATGTTCTGGGAGCTAGAGCTCCATCTAGCTTCCGAACTTTCGATTCCTAGCGAGGCTAGACACTTTCTTGACTACCAATCCAAGTTTGGGACCTAAGCCACAGTACACAGTAACAGTATAGATCACAAGTCCCTTGAAAGTCTATGATCCGATAGATTAGGTTAGTACTTCTAATTCCCAAGGAGTTATGAAATGGTCAAAGAGACCGGAAAGTTTGACCGAGAAAGGAGAGTTCGGTCCACACGCTTTGCCCATTTCTGGTCGGTTCCCGAAGGAGACATTGGGTGCCTCTTGGCATTGGCAGGTCGGTATAGCGCCCCGACAGGTTTCTGCCATAAGCCCTATGAGATCACCGTGGAACCGCAGAGCAGAGCTCCTTACTTGTTTCACGCAGGGCATGCCATTCATTCACACAAGCACACGGTAGAGTTAGTAAAGCACAGCAGAAAACGTGTTCGCCAAGAGAACAAAGAACTAAAGCTCCAAGCATCCTTACCTTGTCCTGAAGGATCCCGGACGAGCCCCCAAGATGAAAGGTTGTTGTTGAATCACGCGAATACACCGGGATTCTTGGCCCCCGGAGGAGAAGAATTCAATCCGGGGCCAGAGACGAGGCTTGATCGCTCAGAGCTTTTGTGTAGTAAAGTTTTATTAAAGTATAAAGGAGATAGAGAAAGCTTCTGACATAGGCATCAGAAGGGGGCAGAAAGAGTACCCGCTTGCTAGTGTTAATAATGAGGTTATATAATCCAAAGAATGTCTGGAGGTTGTAAAGACCTCCTCCGACCTACTCCCATAATTTACATTTTAAGATAACACTGTCCTCAGGCAAGATACATCCTTGTAAAGACCAGGTATACTCCCATAATTAACTTTTTAAAATAACAGAAGGTTGAATCCAAAGACTGTCCTTAGGCAGGATACATTATTGGTATATAATCCTAAGGAATGTGGAGAAAGAAAAAAAGTTTGTCCTTTTTTCCTCCTTGAGAATTCCAGACCCCTCTCTCTTTGGGGACCCCTAGACTCCCTATCAACCTGCCTAGGAAATGACTCTCTCAGTTGGATGGCATCACTGACTCAATGGACATGAGTCTGAGCAAACTCCAGGAGTTGGTGATGGACAGGGAGACCTGGCGTGCTGCAGTCCATGGGGTCGCAAAGAGTCAGACACGACTTAGGGACTAAACAACTCATGGTTGTAGCATCATAACTCACACCCATGTTACATTTTTGTGCAGGGGATTTTTTCTTTTCTTTTTCGCTGAGCTGCGTCTTTGTTGCAGCTGAAGGGCTCTCTCTAGCTGTGGCAAGCGGGGGCTACTCCCTTCTTCTGGTGCACAAGCTTCTCAGTGTGGTGGCTTCTCTTGTTGATGCTGGCTCATGGATTTAGTTGCCCCGAGGTATGTGGGATCTTAGTTCCCAGACCAGGGATCAAACCCATGTTTCCTGCATTGGCAGGCGGGTTCTTAACCACTGGATAAGTAGGGAAATCTCTGATGCAGTGGATTTTAAGAGGTAAATTTGCAGGTGGGTGCTGTTGTTCCCACTTAAGTCACTGAATATTGAATAAGTCATTGAAATAATTCTATGTAATAGATTCTGGTGACATTTGGTTGCTAAGAGAATCTACAAAAAAAAAACAAGATAAAAGAGATGAGGGCGTGATACCGCTGGAGACCCCAGTGCAGGAGGGAGTCAAGACTGTTCAGAATGACCCCTGCAGAGGTTTGACTTGGATTTGCAATGATGATTTAGAACCATGGAGCAAACTGAAGCTTCTGATCGCTGTGAGCTAGCAAGCATATACACCTCCATATTTTCCTCATTTTTATCTCACATGAAGGTGTTCCTACATCATTCATCAGCAGTAATAGTCTTATTGAACAATTTGCTCTGGAAACGAACAGAGATCATTACGTTGTTTTTGAGATTGCACCCAAGTACTGCATTTCAGACTCTTGTTGACTGAGGGCTACTCCATTTCTTCTAAGGGAGTCTTGCCCACAGTAGTAGATACAATGGTCATCTGAGTTAAATTCACCCATTCCAGTCTATCTTAGTCCGCTGATTCCTAAAGTGTCGATGTTCACTCTTGCCATCTCCTGTTTAACCACTTCCAATTTACCTTGATTCAGGGACTTATCATTCCAGGTTCCTGGGCAATACTGTTCTTTACAGCATTGGATTTTACTTCCATCACCAGATACATCCACAGCTATTATTTTTCCTCACTAGGGTCTGACTCCTCTAGTCCTCACTGGGCCCTGATACAGGTCCTCACTACAGCCTGACCATTGTCTTTATATGACCTGACACAGCTCCTCACTAAGACCTGACTCTCATCCTCACTAGGGCCAAACACTTGTCTTCTCCACATCCTGACACTCGTCTTCTCTGGATGCTGACTCTGGTCCTCTCTGTGCCTTGAGTCCTCTCCTCACTGGGCCCTGACTCTGGTCCTCACTGGGGCCTGACCATTGTCATCACCATGGACTGACTCTGGCCCTCAACAGGGCCTGACTGTCAACGTCACCATGGACTGACCCTTGTCCTCACTAGGGCCAGACTCTCATCACTGTGGACTGACTCTGGTCCTCTCTATGGCCTCACTGATTCTCACTACAGCCTCACCCTGGTTCTCAGTAAGCCTGTCCCTGGCACTCACTACAGCCTAGCCCTTGTCCTCTCTATGGCCTAACCTTGGTCTGCTCTTTGAACTGACATTTTCCAGCCAATGGCCTGACTCTTTGCCTCACAATTGCCTGAATCTTTGCCTCACTTTGGTCCGACTATTTACCTCACTGGGTCCTGACTCTTTCTTCACTGGGGACTGACAGAGATCCTCACAGGGCCCTGATTCTGGTCCCCAAAGGCCTGACTTTGGTCCTCACTATGACTCCTCACAAGCACCTGACCCTTCTGCTCACTAGGGCCTGACTCTGGTCCTCACTATGGATCACTCTGTGCTCACTATGGATCACATTGTCCTCTCTGTGGATCACTCTGTGCTCACTACTGATCACTCTGCTCATGGTGGATCACTCTGTCCTCTCTATGGATCACTCTCTCACTGTGGATCACTCTGTCCTCTCTATGGATCACTCTCTCCTCACTGTGGATCACTCTGTCCTCACTACAGATCACTCTATGCTCACTATGGATCACTCTGTCCTCATTACAGCCTCACTCTGTTCCTGTCTATTTCCTGACACTGCTTCTCGACGTGCTCTGACAGGCTCCTCACTGTGCACTGTCTCTGGTCTCCCTGGGCCCTGAGTATGGTCTGCACTGAGCTCTCACACCGGCTTTCTCTATGGCAACAGTGGTGTTCTCCTACTGACTCTGGTCCTCACTGCGCCTGACTGCCTCACTGGGCCCCGAGTCTGGTCCTCACTGGGTCCTGACTCTAGTCCTCTCTACGACCTGACCATGGTCCTCTCTATGACTTGACTCTGAACCCACTACTGCTTAACTCTTTCCCTCACTACGGCTTGACTCTTTGCCTCACTGGGCCCTGACTCTGGCCCTCACTGGGTCCCGAGCCTGGTCCTAACTGGGTCCTGATTCTAATTCTCTCTATGGCTGACTCTGGTCCTCCCAACGGCCTGACTCATGCCCTGTGTATGTCTTGACTCTCCTCTCTGCCTGACTCTTTTCCTCAGTGAGCCCTGACTCTGGTCCTCACTGGGCATGTCTCTGGTCCTCACTATGGCCTGACTCCAGTCCTCACTAGGGTGTGACTCTCACCCTCACTAGGGCCTGAATCTTGTCCTTCCTTCAGCCTGACTCTTTGCCACCCAGCTGCCTAATTTTGCCTCACTACGGCTTGACTCTTCACTTCACTCAGGCCTCACTCTTTGTCTCACTGGGGCCTGACTCTTTTCCTCACTGGAGCTTGACACTGGTCTTCACTGGGCCCTGGTTCTGTTTCTGACTATGGCCTGACTGTGCTCATTGCAGCATGACTTTCATCCTCATTAGAGCTGTCTCTCGTGTTAACTAGTGCCTCCTCTCGTCTTCATTAGGATCCATCTCCCACGGTCTTAGTGACTGACTCTCGCCCTCACTAGCCCTGGGTCTGATTCTCTCTGGGCCCTGATGCTGGCCGTCTTTACAGCCTGACTCTGCTCCTCTGTACGGCCTCAATCTTTCCCTCACTATGATCTGACACTTGGGCTCACTGGGCCTGTGGGACCACACTGACTGTGGTCCCCACTGGACCCTAATTACAGTGTTGACTACCGGCTGACTCTGATCCTCACAATGGCCTGAATTGACACTAGTCCTCACTAAGGCCTAATTATTTGCCTCACCATGTCTGACACTTTGCCTCACTGGGCCTGAATCTGGTCCTCACTGGGCCCTAACTCAGGCCCACACCCCTGACTCTGGTCTCAATGCAGCATGACTCTCGTGAGGACACGACGTCATTACTGTGGTCCTCACTCTTTTATTACCTGACACTGCTTCTCAAAATGCCCTGACTCTGGGCCTCACTAAGCACTGACTCTGGACATCACTGGGCCCTGAGTCTGATCCCCTCTGTGGCTTGACTCTGGCCCTCTCTATGGCCTAAATCAGTTCCTCTCTACCACGTGACTCTGGTCCTTTCTGCAGTCAGACTCTTTGCCTCACGATGGCCTGATCCTCTGCCTCTATGGGTCCTGACTTGGGTCTTCACTGGGCCCTGAGTCTGGTCCTCGCTACCCCCTGACTCTGGTTCCCTCTGGCTTTGCACTATCCTCTGTATGGCCTGCCTCTTCACCTCAGTGGGACCTGACTCTGGTCCTCACTGGGCCCCTGAGTCTGATCCTAACTCATCCCTGACTCTGGTCTTCACTAGGGGTTGGCTCTCCTCCTCAATAGAGCCAGACTCTGGTCTTTTCTATGGCCTGATTCTTTGTCTCCCATCTTCCTGACTTTTTGCATCACTACGGCCTTACACTTCCTCACTCAGGCCTGTCACTTTGCCTCACTGGTGCCTGATTGCTGTCCTCAGTGGAGTCTGACATGATTCCTCACTGGGCCCTGACTCTCATCCTCACTAAGGACTGTTTTTTGCTCACACTAGAGTCTGACTCTTGTCCTCACTACATCCTCATTCTCGTCCTCAATATAGTTTCCCTCTGGTCCTCCCTGCAGCCTCACTCTTTTCTTCTCTATTACCTGGCTCTTCTTCTCACTATGCCCTGACTCGGGTTCATACTCACTGACTCTGCTCACTTCAGCTGATTCTGGTCCACAACGGGCCCTGAGTCTGGTCCTCTCTATGGCCTGAATGTGGTTGTCTCTACGCCCTGACTCTGGTCCTCACTACATCTTGACTCTGGAACTCTCTGCAGCCTGACTCTGCCTCATTATGATCTGGGAACTGACTTGGGTCCTCACTGGGCCCTGAGTCTGGTCCTCTCTACAGCCTGACTCCGGCCCTCACTATGGCCTGAATCTGGTCCTCTCTACAGCCTGAGAGTGGTCCTCTCTAGGGCCTGACTCTTTGCCTCACCATGGCAGGCATTTTGTCTCACTGTGCCCTGACACCGGTGCTCACCATGGCCCTGCTGCTGATCCTCACTGTGCCCTGACTCTGGTCCTCACTGTGCCCTGATGCCAGTCCTCACTGTGCCCTAACGCCGGTCCTCACCATGGCCCTGCTGCTGATCCTCACTGTGGCCCCGACCCCAGTCCTCACTGTGGCCCTGACCCCAGTCCTCAATGGGCCCTGACGCTGGTCCTCACTGTGACCCTGACACTGGTCCTCGCTGTGCCCTGACACTGCCTCTAATGTTCCTGGATGCCTTTCCTTTATGTTCGGACACTGCCGCTCACTACATCAAGATGCTACTCCTTCCCTATGCCCTGACAATGCCTCTCACTCAGCCCTTAAGCCTTACCTCTCTCTATGCTCAGACACTTCCTCTCACTATTCACTGATGCTTTAACTCTCTTTAGTCCCCAGCATTCAGGTTTTTGAATCCAGCATTCAAAAAACTAAGATCATGGCATCCAGTCCCATCACTTCATGAAAAATAGATGGCTCCAAACGCAGTGCAGATGGTGACTGCAGCCATCAAATTAAAAGACATTTGCTCCTTTGTCAGTTGTTTCATTTGCTATTATTTTCTCCCATTCTGAGGTTGTCTTTTCACCTTACTTATAGTTTCCTTTGCTGTGCAAAAGCTTTTAATTAGGTCCCACTTGTTTATTTTTATTTTCATTACTCTAGGAGGTGGATCATAGAGGATCTTGTGATTTATGTCATAGAGTGTTCTGCCTATGTTTTTCTCTAAGACTTTTATAGTTTCTGGTCTTACACTTAGGTCTTTAACCCATTTTGAGTTTATCTTTGTGTATGGTGTTATGAAGTGTTCTAATTTCATTCCTTACACATAGCTGTCCAGTTTTCCCATCACCACTTATTGAAGAGACTGTCTTTGCCCCATTGTATATTCTTGCCTCCTTTGTCAAGAATAAGGTGCCCACGGGTGTATGGGTTAATCTCTGGGCTTTCGAGCTTGTCCAATTGGTCCATATTTCTGTTTTTGTGCCAGTACCATACTATATTGATGACTGTGGTTCTGTAGTATATTCTGAAGTCAGGTCCATACCATTTCTGTCCTTTATCAAGCCCATCTTTGCATGAAATGTTCCTTTGGTATCTCTGATTTTCTTGAAGAGATCTCTAGTCTTTCCCATTCTGTTGTTTTCCTCTATTTCTTTGCATTGATCGCTGAGGAAGGCTTTCTTATCTCTTCTTGCTATTCTTTGGAATTCTGCATTCAGATGTTTATATCTTTCCTTTTCTCCTTTGCTTTTCACTTCTCTTCTTTTCACAGCTATTTGTAAGGCCTCCCCAGACAGCCATTTTGCTCGTTTGCATTTCTTTTCCATGGGGATGGTCTTGATCCCTGTCTCCTGTACAATGTCACGAACCTCATTCCATAGTTCATCAGGCACTCTATCTATCAGATCTAGGCCCTTAAATCTATTTATCACTTCCACTGTATAATCATAAGGGATTTGATTTAGGTCGTACCTGAATGGTCTAGTGGTTTTCCCTACTTTCTTCAATTTCAGTCTGAATTTGGCAATCAGGAGTTCATGGTTTGAGCCACAGTCAGCTCCTGGTCTTGTTTTTGCTGACTGTATAGAGCTTCTCCATCTTTGGCTGCAAAGAATATAATCAATCTGATTTCGGTGTTGACCATCTGGTGATGTCCATGTATAGAGTCTTCTCTTGTGTTGTTGGAAGAGAGTGTTTGCTATGACCAGTGCATTTTCTTGGCAAAATTCTATTAGTCTTTGCCCTGCTTCATTCCATGTTCCAAGGCCAAATTTGCCTGTTACTCCAGGTGTTTCTTGACTTCCTATTTTTGTATTCCAGTCCCCTGTAATGAAAAGGACATCTTTTTTGGGTGTTAGTTCTAAAAGGTCTTGTAGGTCTTCATAGAACCGTTCAACTTCAGCTTCTTCAGCATTACTGGTTGGGTTAGGGTTAGGGTTAGCAGAAGATATTAAGAAGAGATGGCAAGAATACACAGAAGAACTGTACAAAAAAGATCTTCATGACCCAGATAATCACGATGGTGTGATCACTCACCTAGAGCCAGACATCCTGGAATGTGAAGTCAAGTGGGCCTTGGAAAGCATCACTATGAACAAAGCTATTGGAGGTGATGGAATTCCAGTTGAGCTATTTCAAATCCTGAAAGATGATGCTGTGAAAGTGCTGCATTCAATATGCCAGCAAATTGGGAAAACTCAGCAGTGGCCACAGGACTGGAAAAGGTCAGTTTTCATTCCAATGCCAAAGAAAGGCAATGCCAAAGAATGCTCAAACTACTGCACAATTGCACTCATCTCACACGCTAGTAAAGTAATGCTCAAAATTCTCCAAGCCAGGCTTCAGCAATATGTGAACCATGAACTTCCTGATGTTCAAGCTGGTTTTAGAAAAGGCAGAGGAACCAGATATCAAATTGCCAACATCCACTGGATCATGGAAAAAGCAAGAGAGTTCCAGAAAAACATCTATTTCTGCTTTATTGACTATGCCAAAGCCTTTGACTGTGTGGATCACAATAAACTGTGGAAAATTCTGAAAGAGATGGGAATACCAGACCACCTTCCCTGCCTCTTGAGAAACCTATATGCAGGTCAGGAAGCAACAGTTAGAACTGGCCATGGAACAACAGACTGGTTCCAAATAGGAAAAGGAGTACATCAAGGCTGTATATTGTCACCCTGTTTATTTAACTTATATGCAGAGTACATCATGAGAAACGCTGGACTGGAAGAAACACAAGCTGGAATCAAGATTGCCAGGAGAAATATCAATAACCTCAGATATACAGATGACACCACCCTTATGGCAGAAAGTGAAGAGGAACTAAAAAGCCCCTTGATGAAAGTGAAAGTGGAGAGTGAAAAACTTGGCTTAAAACTCAACATTCAGAAAACGAAGATCATGGCATCCGGTCCCATCACTTCATGGGAAATAGATGGGGAAACAGTGGAAACAGTGTCAGACTTTATTTTTCTGGACTCCAAAATCACTGCAGATGGTGACTACAGCCATGAAATTAAAAGACGCTTACTCCTTGGAAGGAAAGTTATGACCAACCTAGATAGCATATTGAAAAGCAGAGACATTACTTTGCCAACAAAGGTCCTTCTAGTCAAGGCTATGGTTTTTCCAGTGGTCATGTATGGATGTGAGAATTGGATTGTGAAGAAGGCTGAGCACTGAAGAATTGATGCTTTTGAACTGTGGTGTTGGAGAAGACTCTTGAGAGTCCCTTGGACTGCAAGGACATCCAACCAGTCCATTCTGAAGGAGATCAGCCCTGGGATTTCTTTGGAAGGAATGATGCTAAAGCTGAAACTCCAGTACTTTGGCCACTTCATGCGAAGAGTTGACTCATTGGAAAAGACTCTGATGCTGGGAGGGATTGGGGGCAAGAGGAGAAGGGGACAACAGAGGATGAGATGGCTGGATGGCATCACTGACTCGAGGGACATGAGTCTGAGTGAACTCCGGGAGTTGGTGATGAACAGGGAGGCCTGGTGTGCTGCAATTCATGGGGTCACAAAAAGTCGGACATGACTGAGTGACTGATCTGATCTGATCTGAAGTCAGGAGAGTTGATTCCTCCAGTTCCATTCTTCTTTCTCAAGACTGCTTTGGCCATTTGGGGTCTTTTGTGTTTCCATATGAATTGTGGAAATTTTTGTTCTAGTTCTATGAAAAAATGCCTTTGGTAATTTGATAGGGATTGTCTTGAATATCTAGATTGCATTTGATAGTATACTCATTTTCACAATATTGATTCTTCCAACCCAGGAACATGGGATATTTCTCCATCTGTTTATGTTGTCTTTGATTTCTTTCATCAGTGTCTTATACTTTCTGTACACAGCTTTTTTATCTCATTTTTTAAGATATAGTGTGAATTGTAATGTATATGTGATTTGAGGGCATCCCTGGTGGCTCAGTGGTAAAGAATCTGTTTGCAAAGCCAGGAGATGTGGGTTTGAACCCAAGATAGGAAGACCCCATAAAGAAGGAAATGGCCACCCACTCCAGTATTCTTGCCTGGGAAATCCCATGGACAGAGGAACCTGGTGGGCTACATTCCATGGGGTCGCAAGAGTCAGACATTGCTTAGTGAGTAAACCACCACCACATGTTGTGGGTTTTTCCCCTGCTATACAGCAACTACGGGGTTTCCCAGGTGGTGCTAGTGGTAAAGAACCCACCTGCCAATGCAGGAAACATAAGAGATGCAGGTTCGATCCCTGGGTTGGGAAGATCCCCTGGAGGAGGGCATCACAACCCACTCCAGCATTCTTGCCTAGAGAATCCCATGGACAGAGGAGCCTAGTGGGCTACAGTCCATGGGGTCGTAAACAGTCGGACACAACTGAAGCGACTTGGCCAGCTAGTTATACGACAACTATATTCACTTATACATTGACGTTTATGTTTGGGGGGTTCTTTTCCTGTACAGGTTATACAGAGTGTTGAGTAGGGTGCCTTGTGCCACACAGTGGGTCCTTGTGGGCTGTTTTATAAATAGTGGTGTATATATGTTAATCTGAGCCAGCTAATTTCTCCCTGCTCCCCAGCTTCTTTTCTTGGTAACCGTAACCGTAACCGTAAGTTTTTTTCTAAATCTGTGAGGCTGTTTCTCATTGGAAAAGAAGTTTGTTTGTATCCATTTTCAGATCCTTTCCAGAAGTGATATCATATGTACCAGTCTTTCCTTGTCTTTCTTCTTCACTTAGCATGATCATCTCTGCTTTGATCTGTGGCTGCCAATGGCATTATTACACCCTTCCTGATGGCTGAGTAATGTTTCACTGTGCTTATGTACCCCATATTTTTTATCCATTCATCTGTCCGTCTACATTTAGGTTGCTTTCGTGTCTTGGCTATTGTATCTAGTGTGGCTGTGATTGTAGGGATGCAAGTGTCTTTTAAAATTTTGGTATTCTTCAGATCTACACCCAGGCATGAGATTGCAGGGTTCCATGGTTCTTGTGCTTGTGGACTGTGGTGTTGGGGAAGAATCTTGAGAGTCCCTTGGACTGCAAGGAGATCAAACCAATCAATCCTAAAGGAAATCAACCCTGAATATTCATCAGAAGGACTGATGTTGAAGCTGAAACTCCAATACTTTGGCCACCTGATGTGAAGAACTGACTCATTGGAAAAGACCCTGATGATTGATTGAAGGCAGGAGGAGAAGGGGATGACAGAGGATGAGATGGTTGGACAGAATCATCAACTCAATGCACATGAGTTTGTGCAAACTCTGGGAGATGGTGAAGATCAGCAAAGCCTGGGTATGCGGTCCATGGGGTGGCAGCGAGCAGGACGCTGAGCGACTGAGCAGCAGCACGGTACTTG
Source organism: Bos taurus (assembly GCF_002263795.3). Classification (NCBI taxonomy): domain Eukaryota; kingdom Metazoa; phylum Chordata; class Mammalia; order Artiodactyla; family Bovidae; genus Bos; species Bos taurus. The sequence goes on along the minus strand of NC_037328.1, from coordinate 157,462,203 downwards.
TTTGTTTAGTTCTTTAAGGGACCTTCATGCAATTCCCAACAGCAATGTAGGAGAGTCCCCTTCTCTGCATAGTTGCTCCAGCATTTATCACTGGAGATTTTTTGAATGGCCATCTGAGTGGTGTGAGGCGATATTTTCTTGGCTGTTTTGTTGGTTGTCTTTCTCTAATAACTAGTGGTGTTGAGCATCTTCTCACGTTTAACGGCCTTTCTTGTTGTTGTATGAGCTCAGTCGTGTCTGATTCTCTGCGACTCCATGGACTTTAACCTACCAGTTTCCTCTGTCCTTGGAATTTTCCAGGCAAGAATACTGGAGTGGCTTGCCATTCCCTACTCTAGGAGATCTTCCCAACCCAGGGACTGAACCTGTGTCCCTTGCATATCCTGCATTGGCAGGCAGATTCTTTACCAACTGAGCCACCCGGGAATTACCCTTAATGGCCATGTGTATGCCTTATTTAGAAAAATGTCCATCTAGGTCTTTGGTTCACTTTTTTAATTGAGTTTGTGTTGCTTTTATTATTTTGATATTGAGTTATTCAAGCTCTTTGTATGTTTTGGAGATGAAATCTTGATCTCCAAATGAAGATCCTTGCATTGAAGAAGAAAACTTAAAACTTATAGCTAGGAGTAGCTTCATACTCATTCTGCTTCTGTGAGATATGCTTGCTGTGCCGAGAAAGGAACAAGCTGACATGGCGATCAGTTAGAACCGTAAATTGTTCTGAGAAGTCTGGAATGTTCTGTTTCTGCTTCTATGAGTTTCTGTTTAGAAACCCCCTGCATGTGAGCAGCTCCCATGCTCTGTGACTGCCCGCAGCCCACAGTAACCAGGTAAACGATCAATCTGTGTGGAGAGTAACTGTGTGCACTGACCCTATGAGAGTGAAGCCCACTCTGAGCTCAGGCCCCAGAACTTCGGAGCTTAGCTCATCTGGGATGGCCAGCTTACTAAACCTGAGTTCTCCAGCCCTCCAAGTGTGGTGCTTGGTTTCCCGACGGTCCGACTTCTGCAACAGTATCTTCATTTGCAAATAATTTTTCCCATTCTGGGGGTTGCCTTTTTCTTTTATTTAGGTTTTCCTTTGCTGTGCAAATGCTGTTAAGGTTAATTAGGTCTGATTTCTTTTCTGTTTTTTTCATTACTGTAAATGGTGGATGAAAAACACCTTGCTATGATTTATGTCAAAGCATGTTCTGCCTTAGGAATTTTATAGTATCTGTCCTTTAGTTCACATGTTTAAACTGGAGTTTATTTTTGTGTATGGAGTCAGGGATTATTCTAATTTCATAGTCATTTTCATCACTTAAGGAAGCCCCACACTGTACTTGTTAGGGAAAGTAAAGAAATAGTCCTGCTTAGGCTTCAGAGACAAAGCGGAGCAGGCCTCTGACCTTACTTCTAACTGCCTGGACACTGCCCTGACTATGGGTGCCCTGATTGCCTGCTGTGAGTGCAAGACTTGCAGCACCACAGATCAGTTCAGTTCAGTTACTCAGTCGTGTCCGACTCTTTTCGACCCCATGGACTGCAGCACACCAGGCCTCCTTGTCCATCATCAGCTCCCGGAGTTCACTCAGACTCATGTCCATCGAGTCAGTGATGCCATCCAGCCATCTCATCCTCTGTCGCCCCCTTCTCCTCCTGCCCTCAATCTTTCCCAGCATCAGGGTCTTTTCCAATGAGTCAGTTCTTCGCATCAGGTGGCCAAAGGATTTGCATTTCAGCTTCAGCACCAGTCCTTCCAATGAACATTCAGGACTGATTTCCTTGAGGTTTGACTGGTTTGATCTTGCAGTCCAAGGGACTCTCAAGAGTCTGTAAAACACCACAGTTCAAAAGCATCAATTCTTCTGCACTCAGCTTTCTTTATAGTCCAACTCTTATATCTATACATGACTCCTGGAAAAAACCATAGCTTTGACTAGATGGAACTTTGACAGCAAAGTAATGTCTCTGCTTTTTAATATACTATCTAGGTTGGTCATAGCTTTTTTTTCCAAGGAGCAAGCATCTTTTAAAATAGATAAAATAGGGGACAAATCTTGAGATTGTTGAGTCCCTGGATGGGGGCTGGCTGACTAAGCCCCAGGCTTAACAGCATTCCAAGTTTTACAAGACAAAACAAACAGCATTAACATGAAACCCGAGCTGAAATTTCCTCACAGATTGATGAAGATATCCCAGTTTGTATCCTGGGATTAATAGCAGGAACCCTGAACTTCCGGTCTTTGAACTCTCACCCAGAGAGTGGACCTCCCGCCTGAGATCTTTTCCCAGTTGGGACTCCAAGTATGCTGGGACTTCCCTGCCCTGTTTGAGTCTGGATGTTTGTCAAAATCCAATTTGGTGATGTATCCTCTGCTGTTTTTATTTCTCTTTTCTTTTAGTGTTGGTATGTTGAAAGTCGGCTAGATAATTATCTAATAAATATTGGTATTATTTATTTGTATAGAACAGGTGGCTTGTTTTGTTTAACAAATTCTTTGAACCTGAAACAAAAGTGAAAACTTTCAGCAGAACAATAGCCCTTCACCTTCTTGCCCTCACCCCCCCACTGTGGGGAGGTTGTTTCTATTTTTGATGGAGCCACAGGAGCTGTTTGTGTGCACTGCAGACCAATTCGTTGTGGGTATCTCTGCCAATATTTTTATTCTGAGGGTTGTCTTTGTCTTTCCTTTAAGGTTTCCTTTGCTGTAAAAATGCTGTTGAGATTAATTAGGTCCTGTTTTCTCATTTCTGGTTTATTTTTCATTATTCTAAGAAGTGCTTGCAAAAAGTACTTGATGCCATTGATGGCAAAGTGAGCCCTTCTGAAATATTCCTCCGAATTTCCTAGGATCTGTGCTTACACTTGGAACCTATACTCCTTGGAGTTTCTTTTGGTGTATGCTGTTAGCAAGTCTCGCATCTCACCCTGTTTTTCATGGTGGAGGAACCTCCACAGTGTCATCCGTCGTGACTCTTCCCAAGTTCCATCCTCAGCCTCAGTGGGGTGGCTCCCATTTGTCCACACCTCCTCCACAACTCACTGTGCGGTTTTTGACAATGGCCTTTCTGACTGGTGTGAGGTGACACCTGGTGGTGCCTTGGATTTCCATTTCTCAGACAGTGATGTTGACAGCTTTTCATGGGACTTGTTAAGAACAGTGTGATTGAAACTTGCCTGTTGAAACTGGCCTTTTGAAGGTCTGCCCACGTTGACTCCCTCTCCGCTGACCAGCCCTGGGGCACGCTGTGAGGGGAGGTGTTTCTTAGGGCTGCCCTGCTGGCCTTGTGAATGTGGAGTGCACATCTCACAGCTTTGCAAGCGGTTTTAGGGCAGGAAACCAGAAGGCGACCGTGTGCCTTCAGGCCTCACGCTGCTTTTTTTCTGCTGTAACTCACTGCTATTGTGTTTGGAGTAGAGTTCATTCGCACTGTCCTGTCTGTTTCATCTCCAAGAACTTGACTCGGTTCCACTTACACGCTCACCTGTTCTCTTTTGGGTTCTTTTCTCCTATGAGGTGATCACAGTGTGTTCTCTAGCCTTTCCTGTGGTATTCAGTAGGTCCTTTTGGCTTCTCCATTTGATATCTATTAAAGTGAAGAGGTTCATTCCAACCTCTTAATTGCCTCCTCTGCCCCAACATTTTCTTTCTGAGAATCATAAGCTGGTTTCGTAAGTTTGTGAGACTGTTCGTCTTGTGTAAATGAGTTTGTTTGTATGATTTTTTAGATTCCACCAGTCGGGGGTATCTTATTTTACCATAAACCATCAGGTGTATGCTATTTTTCGCTCTGACTCGCTCCCCTTAGCATTCCAGTCTCTGGATCCATCCTTGCTGTGGCCACTGGCATCATCTGTGCTGCTTTGCGACTTAGCTGGATTCTGGTGGAGAGGGGTACTTCTTAGACTTCAGTTTCTGTTTGTAGACAATTGGTTTGATTCTGATATCTTGGCTCTTGTAAATCATGCTGTCCTGAAAACAAAACAGGAGTGTGCCTGTCATCTCAAATTCTGGCTTTCTCTGGACCCAAGCCCAAGAGTGGGAGAGTAGGAAAGCCCGATCAGAAGTGTCGACTAAAATTTACAGTCACAACCTGGAGGGAGATTATTTTATTTGGTGGGAACGTTTAGGACGCTGAGCCCAGGAGATAGCATCAACAGCTCTGTGAAAACTGCTGCAAGGAGGCAGGAGGGCAAGTCAGGCTACATGCAAATTTGCAACAAAGGCAGTCTAAATATCAGAGATCAGGCATCAAATAGGAATTCGGCATTCTGTGTGGGAAGATGCAAGCCTGGGCTCACCTATCTCACATGCACCTCAGCTATCTGGGGTGAATCCTGTTTCCTTGCTCACCTTGTTTCTTGCATTCCCCAGCTCCTCAGCAACCTCCCTGAAGGGTGCAGCCATTTGGGGAGCCCTCATTCACATTTGAAGGCCAGAAATTGCTGATGGCTGTGACATTTCTTCTTTATTAATATGGCCAGAGGTATTTTCATTTCACAGGAGGTTCTCCTATGCTTAGGTTTTTGTTGTTGTTGTTTGTTTTTAAAGAAATTCCTTTGCTACTTTGCATATTCCCTGTACCCAATTACATCCCAGCAAAGAGGGAAAGAGGATTCCCTTTTTCTCTAAGCCCTCTATGGGACTTAGTTTCAGTAGATCTTTTTGATTCTGGTTTTTCTGAGTAGTATGAGGTGATTCCTCATGATGGGTTTGATTGGCCTCGTTTTAGGAGGCAGTCATGTGGAGTATGTTTCCAAGGGCTCTTGGACTTTAGACAGTGTGAGTACAATGTACCTCTTGAAGTTGGGCCCTGTTTTGAATTCTTTTTTGATGATTTTCCCAGGGACATTACTTGAAGGGCAGGTGCCATTTACAGCATCTCAGGCCTTCTGAATAAAATTAGGCTTCCCTGGTGGCTCAGTCAGTAAAGAATCTGTCTGCTATGCAGGAGACCTGGGTTCTATCCCTGGGTCGGGAAGGTTCCCTGGGGAAGGAAATGAGAACCCCCTCCAGTACTCTTGCCTGGAAAACCCCATGGACAGAGGAGCCTGGCGGGCTACAGTCCTTGGGGTCACAAAGAGTCTGACACGACTGAGCCACGAAAACACCACAGGCCTTCTGAATAGTAAGACTCCTTGAGAACCGGTTTTAAAGTTGTTTTACTGGATGTAGCCACAAGGTGGCAGCAGTTCTTAATGCTCAACTCTGGTTCCTTGGACAAGCAGAGCCTCAGGCAGACTCCTGTGTGTGGATTGTCAGTTAGAGCTGAATACTTTGGCCACCTGATGCGAAGAGCGGACTCATTGGAAAAGACCATGATGCTGGAAAAGATTGAAGGTGGGAGGAGAAGGGGACGACAGAGGATGAGATGGTTGGATGGCATCAGCGACTCGATGGACATGGATTTGGGTGGACTCCAGGAGTTTGGTGATGGACAGGGAGGCCTGGCATGCTGCAATCCATGGGGTCGCAAAGAGTCGGACATGTCCAAGCAACTGAACTGAACTGGGCCAGGAGAAACACCAAACGCCCAAAGGTTTGTATTTCATTGCTTCTTCCACCTAACCCTTGATCCACAGAACACGTCCTAAGTCCTGTTCCCTGAGTTGGGAAGATCCCCTGGAAAAGGAAATGGCAACCCACTCCAGTATTCTTGCCTGGGAAACCCCACTGACAGCAGCCTGTTGGACTACAGTCCACGGGGTCACAAAGAGGCAAACGTGAGCACACATGGGCTATGGGGAACGAAAACCTGCTTCGGTAACACGTTACTCAGAATTAAAAGTCACAAAATCTGTGAATTCCTAATACCCAGCCTGCTGTGTGTTAAATGCAGAGAAAATGCTCCTATTTCTCATTCAACTTGGGGAGCTCACTGAAAGGGTTTGCTGCCCACACCTAGGGGCAGTTCAGATGCTCACCTTGGGGTGTAAATAAATAAAGCTCAGATGAATCCATGGTAAATGTTACAGTGTAGAGGGATTAAGTTTTATTATTCACTTTGTGGTTCCAGTAACTATTTGCTCCAGGAAAAACATAAACAATTCTGAATAATGAACACTGGGTTTCTGATCAGCTATATCTTCTGAAATTCAGTTTCTCTGATGGTTCCATGTGGCTTCTGAAGGGAGAAAATTGTGAGCACACAAAGAACCACTCCGACCCGCATCCTAGTGAACAGGCGAAGCCAGTGAGAGTGTAAAGGAGAAAACAGACCACTGCAGGTCCTGGAGATGGGCCGGTCTTCCTCCTGTCCCCAGCAGCATGTTAAAGGGCACAGTTCAAGGGTGAGGTTAAGGGTTCCATCTCCCGGCTGTCTTCTTGGAAGCAGGAAATCAATCTCTCCTGTGAAGGTACACTCTGGGAGCTGAGGCCTGAAGGTGGAGAGCTGTAGGCCCGAACATCAAAGTGATTAATCTGACCAAGTTAATGCGATGATTTCACACTTAAGTCGGGTGTTGCAAGTATGTTGCCTATCTCCTACTGGTATAAAGCTGATTGTTGTCTGTTAATGTCTCTATTTGATCATGGTCAACTTCAACAGGTCTCCCCAAATGAAGAGCATCCTACAGCGAGAAATGCCCAGCATAAAACTTCACAGACCACTTTGGACACATTGAAACAGTGTTGGCTCCGGGGATTCCTGGAGCCGAAAAAACTGGAAGAGGCTGGAGCCTCTGGAGAGAGCTCGGTGCTGGGACACCCTGACCTCAGATGTCTGGTCTCCAGGACTGAGAGAGGACAGGCTTCTGTTGTTCAGAGCGTCCGTGTGGTCGTTTGTCACCGCTGCCCAGGAAGCCCATGCAGCTGGTGGGCGGCTCCCTGCCCCGATCTAAAGCCTCCAGCCCATTAGGGACAGCCCCCTGCACCTATGCCGTCTGCACGAATCCGTGAGGTTCATGCTGAGCGCTGGCGCTCCTGCTCGGCACAGGCATTTTGGAGGGTGTGGGCAGACACCACCACGTGCCCAGCCCCCAGCCAGGTGCCAAGTCTCTAGTGCGCTCCGTGGGGGGACGGGTAAGGGCTCTGCCCTTGGTTGCTGGGGGAAGAGACTCCCCAGACACCCTCGAGGGAGGAGGGGCAGGAAGGTGGTGAGTGGCCGGCTCAGGGCCCCGCCCACCCGGGCAGCCCCACTGCGCCTGAGGCGCGTCTCGGCAGTGAGCACCCAGCCTGTGCTGAGCCCAGGAGCCTCCCAGCAGGTCCCGAGGTGGCTCTGAGACCCCGCCCCTTCCTCCAGGGCTACTAGGGGGACACCCCTCCTCCCTGTCACTCCAGGAGGCCTGAGACCCCGCCCCTTCCTCCAGGGCTAGTAGGCAGTTCCGGAGCCGATCTGTGAGTGGTTCTGGAGTTTGCAGGCGGAGCCCGTGTTGCTGTGCTCCCCTCCCCACACGAGCATCCAGAGCAAGCTATCTGCCCTGCTGCTTGAGCGACTCCCCCCACCCCCACCCTTACCCCCCGTATTCTAAGGATATGATCAGAGGATCTGTAGCAGCACCTGAAACCTCCTTTAGTAGGGGTGTCCTTGTTCACAACTCTCCAATCCCCACCTTTAGCAGGAGTTAACAGAAGTCTTTAAGTTACAGGGTCCAGAGAGAAGACAGGAAGCTACAAACAAAACCAGATGGAACCAATTAGTGAAACGAGAATCCGGGTTCAGGCTGCGATGTCAACGAATGATCTTCCACGGACATGCAGAGACACACAGGGGCAGAGTTTCATTTCAGAGAATAGAAGTACAGGGCTCCCAGAAAAGACACTGGGAGGGGGAAAAGAATTCCCTAAAATGGTGAGAATCAAAACAGTTTGTATCTTTACCAATATTGACCCACCTGTTCGTTTTTGGTTGGCTTAGGGTCCTGATGTACGTAATCCCTGGCCAATCAGTTTAAGAATCATCATGTCAGTCTGTCAATTTTATGGCCCCCTTTTTTTTATCTCCCAGTTCTTGAATTTTCTTATGATATTGAGTCTCCATCCCCCGATCTAAATTTCTTGTGACATCAGGCCATTATCTCAGGACCAGATGTTTGTTCTAAACGTAATGGACCACCTGGTGTTTTTCTCCTTGGTCAGTTTCCACTTGTCCTGTCATGGGTTTGGGTGTTTGATGGCCTTCACATCAAGGGGACATGGAGGCATTCTCTTTGAATCTCAAGAAACTGGAACAGCCAGTATGGTCATAGATTACTGGAGCAAAGTGCTTACGTGAAACATAAGTGGAGATTGGAAACAGATTTTTAGAAGAAACTGAGGCTTTTTTTCCTTTTGACCCTATACTACACTGACTACCTAATATTTTTCTACTTCACTAGGACCCAGATGAATCTGACCTCCAGCAGACCCCGGTCTCACTGTGTGTTCATTTTAGTGTATTATTGATGTAGGAGATAGATGGGCTCCAGGCTAGACATTTATAACTGGCCTCCTGTTTGCATTTCATGGGGCATGAAAAAGTGGGCTTCAGGCTGGATGCTTACAACTGTTAGCATTTCTGAGAGAAGAGATAGGTGGGCTTCAGTCTAGGTATTTACAGTCAGCCTCCTGTTTGCCCTCTGAAATGGAAATAACAACAGAGAGTAAATAGCCAGTGTTTGTCTCTTGTAAACACCTTAAGGTAATAGTCACAGCAAGGACGAAGAGAGGGCAGAAGCCTGTATGATTAAAGAATTCAGACTTTTGGGACAAGGGAGACACTGCACATGCACAGAAAGGCCTCTTGGGTCAGAACTCGAGAGAGAATGCCAGGCCATACGAGTCTTGCTCCTCCCAGGAGGCTTCACTTCGAGATCCATCCTGGCTAAGGGGTAAGTGTGCACCCAGGGGAGGCTCCCAGGGGAGGTCAGGTGTGGGAAAGAAACCAGGTAACTGGCCTGAAGGGAGACAAATACCCGGAAGAGCTGCCCTAAATGACTGCTATAAATGACTTGACCACGCCTCTTTACTGAGCTCCCCCTCACTGGGGGGATGCCCACACCCTTTCCCTGCCTTGCTTCTATCTTAACAAACTATCTCTCCATGTGCTCTCCCACCTGTTGTTACTTTGTGTCTCTAATAATAAATTTCATACCTCCATTTACAGTTTCTGCCATCATGGTAAAAACATTTTTCACTGGGGGCAAAGATCCAGGGAAAAATAGCTTCTAGCCTCTAGCCCTTGCTGGCCTGGTGGCTAGGATTCCTGGTTCTCATCCAGGCTCCCCAGGTTCAGTCCCTGGGCAGGGAACTAATACCTCACTTCACGCCACCACTCACTGCTTACATGATTATATTAAAAGTGACACACCTGCCTGTGGCCACGACCCAACATGAAGAACCAAAAAAAGGTAAAAAGGAGGTTCGGTGGAGTTCAGTCACTCAGTCATGTCTGACTCTTTGCATCCCCATGGACTGCAGCACACCAGGCCTCCCTGTCCATCACCAACTCCCAGAGCCAACTCAAACTCAAATCCATTGACTCGGTGATGTCATCCAGCCATCTCATCCTGTTGTCTTCTTCTCCTCCCACCTTCAATCTTTCCCAGCATCAGGGGCTTTTCCAATGAGGCAGTTCTTCGCATCATGTGGCCAAAGGATTGGAGTTTCAGCTTCAGCACTAGGCCTTCCAGTGAGTATTCAGGACTGATTTCCTTTAGGATGGACTGGTTGGATCTCCTTGCAGTCCAAGGGACTCTCAAGAGTCTTCGCCAACACCACAGTTCAAAAGCATCAATTCTTCAGCACTCAGCTTTCTTTATAGTCCAACTGTCACACCCACACATGACCACTGGAAAAACCATAGCTTTGACTAGATGGACTTTGTTGGCAAAGTAATATCCCTGCTTTTTAATGTGCTGTCTAGGTTGGTCATAACTTTTCTTCCAAGGAGCAAGCATCTTTTAATTTCATGGCTGCAGTCACCATCTGCAGTGATTTTCGAGCCCAAGAAAATACAGTCAGTCACTGTTTCCATTGTTTCCCCATCTATTTCCCATGAAGTGATGGGACCAGATGTCATGATCTTAGTTTTCTGAATGTTGAGCTTTAAGCCAACTTTTTCACTCTCCTCTTTCATCAAAAGGCTCTTTAGTTCCTCTTCACTTTCTGCCATAAGGGTGGTGTCTTCTGCATATCTGACGTTATTGACATTTCTCTCAGCAATCTTGATTCCAGCTTGTGCTTCATCCAGCCCAGCTGGAAGTTTCTCATGATGTACTCTGCATATAAGTTAAATAAGCAGGGTGATAGTATACAGCCTTGACGTACTCCTTTTCCTATTTGGAACCAGTCTGTTGTTCCATCTCCAGTTCTAACTGTTGCTTCTTGACCTGAATACAGACCAAGGAGGTGGCACCCCACTAACCTGGAAAAGCCCTGCCCTTCCCCTAAATGTACCTGCCTCCCCAGTATTAGCCTCACTCCTCCTCCCTTTGTCTTTACTTTTAAAACCAAACCACTCTCTCCAGGTGGGTGAGAAGTTGAGCTGTGAGCTTTGTTCCCACTTCACCATTCTTTGGCCTCTGAACAAAGCCTGTGCTGTGTTGGTCTCAGCTTTGGTTTCATAATCGACTGCTACTAAGCTGCTAAGTCACTTCAGTCGTGTCGGACTCTGTGCGACCCCAGAGACAGCAACCCACCAGGCTCCCCCGTCCCTGGGATTCTCCAGGCAAGAACGCTGGAGTGGGTTGCCATTTCCTTCTGCAATGCATGAAAGTGAAAAGTGAAAGTGAAGTCGCTCAGTTGTGTCCGACTCTTCTCGACCCCATGGACTGCAGCCTACCAGGCTCCTCCATCCATGGGATTTTCCAGGCAAGAGTACTGGAGTGGGGTGCCATTGCCTTCTCCATAATCGCCTACTTGAGCCCAAATGGAAGAAGTAAACCTTCCCTGTTGAGGCAAAGAGCTCCAGCCAGGCTAGGGCGCGAGCAGGGTCCACAGGACTGACCTCGTGATAGTCTGTAGGGGGCGGTGGTCTCTGCCTGGGGGGCAGGTGGAGGGCGCACCTACAGCTGCCCCCCCACCCCCCCCACCCCGCCCCCCATCCCCCGCCGCCTGGGGCCTGGACTTCGCTCTCGTCCCCGCCCCGACGCCACCTGACGGCCTGACTCAGTGATGCGGCCGCCGGGCACACAGTCAGGAGAGACCCAGAAGCGGCACCTGGAGCCCAGCAGCACCTGACACCCAGTCCTCACAGGCGGTGGGCGTACTGGGTGTCAGGACTTGGTGTGTCAGGAAACAGAGCCGCTAGAAGCTCATGTCTGCTGTGGGCTTGAAACCCACGTGCAGGGCAAGCGCTCCCGCAGGACCCTGGCTCCGAAGCACCTGCCCAGGTGAAGGCCACACCGGTGCCTCCTCACCAAGTCCTCCAGGCCTCCCTGGTGGGCACAGTGGGACCCACACCCCACGAGCTCCCCAACCCGGAGCCTGAGGGGCCAATGCAGGCAGGGCCTGGGGACAGGAGCGGTCACTGCACCCACATTGCTCCATGCCTCCTCCCCAGGGGCAGAGGCAAGGCCAAGCTCGTGCGCGTCTCCACTGGACCCCCAGGCCCCGCCCCAGGCCCTAACCCCTTTCTGCCCTGTTCTGAGCAAATGACTCATCAGCCCACGCTACCATCAACCCACCAGCAGACTGCGGGGCCGAAGGCCTGAGAAGCCAAGTGACCCCCCCAGAGGGACAGCCTGGGCCACGGAGGCGGTCCGTGCCCACTGCTCCCGGGATGACAGCCCGCCCTCAGCAGGCCCTACATCAGCCCCTCCACAGAGCCTCCTCTCAGAGGATTCGCTCACCTTTCACCAGGGCTCGTCCCACATCCCGTGTCTGAGGGTATCTGTAAGGCTGGTCACCCTGAAGCAGGGTCAGTCCTGCCTAGTCCTGCCCCCGGTCCCGTGCAGGAGGCCTCACACCGAGGCCACGGAAGCGGAGCCCAGAACCAATTGGCCGCTGGCGCTGACTGAGCCCTCTCACAGCCCAGGACTGCGAGCAGATGGACTCCAGTCACTCTGCAGCGCCCTTGGGGGTGAACTGGCCACAGGCATGGTTCCCCCATTTTTCATAAAGAGGAAGTGAAGCCCAGAAAGTGTAAGGGGCAGACTTCCAGAAAGCTTTCCAAAAAACAAGAAGCAAACCTTCCAAAGCCAGACTCCTCTGTTGAGGTGAAAACTCCTTTATCAAGTGCAAGTATTTCTTGTTGAGACTTGCTGAAAATTCTTTTGAGATTTGTGGATGAAACATTATTCAGGTCTCATGAGGGAAAAAGTTACAATTTATAACTGTGACATTTTGCAAATGTTTCAACCTCTGCATAGCTAATTATGTCTCCTAGGACTTTTCCTAGATTTCTCTTGACTCTTTGAATTAGTGATGAATTACTTAGAATATTTCTTCTGATTACATATAAAATTAAATCTTACTTCTACTGGGTTCCCCCTCCCGCCCACTTCTTTTTCTAATTATCTGGACTACTCAGAAAGAACACTGATAATCTACTCTAATTTCACACAAATGTATTATATACTTTTTAATGCAAAAATGCCAGACTTACTAAATTCATCTTCCAACTCTAGAAAAGATAATCTTGTAGTCTATTTTATGTTCGAGTTATTTCTATATAGATGTGTGTGCTCAGTCGTTGAGTTGTGTCTGACTCTTTGCGACCCCACGACTGTAGCCCACCAGGCTCTTCTGACCATGGAATTTTCCAGACAAGAATACTGGAGTGAGGGGCCATTTCCTACTCCAGGGGATCTTCCCAACCCTAGGATCGAAGCCACGTCTCTTTAGTCTCCTGCATTGGCAGCTGAATCACCACTAGCGCCGCCTGGGAAGCCCTCACTGTTAGTACACACGCATCGTATTCCTGATTTCTATTTACCCTGTCTCCCTGGGCTTGGTCTCTATTCTTTCCTCCTCATATGTATTTCTTAAAACAGGACTTCTCAGAAATTTAAGGCAGGCTGAAAGATGTAATACAGTTTCTAAAGAATGATGACAAATACACAACATAGAAAAGATAAAGAGAAAAAACGGACATGACAGCGACGATAGACGCCTCTTCGGTTATTAAATCTGTAAGAAAATCTTGCTACACTTGCATCTGGCCTCTCACTTGAAGTTCATCCAGCATGCAAGGCTTCTAGAAACTTTTCCTCGATGTAGTAACCTGGATTGAGGAAGACGTACGTGCTGCTCATTATGCTCTCGATACAATAAAATTAGCCAGAGGGCTTGCGGGACTTCCCCGGTGGTACAGTGAGTAAGAATCCCCCACCCAGCGCAGGGGACGCGGGTTCAGTCCCTGCTCTGGGCAGATGCCACAGGCCGCGCAGCAACTGGCCCGCGGGCCACAGCTACTGCAGCGCACAGGCCTACAGCGTACGCTCTGCAACGAGAGAAGCCGCCGCGGTGAAAAGCCGGGCCCGCGGCCACAGGGAGCGGCCTCCGCTCACCGCACCTAGACAACGCCCCCGAGCGCCAAGGAGGACCCGGTGCGGACAAAGAACAGTTTTTTAAAAACTCAGCCTTGCAGAGAAATTCCCATCAGGCACCATTGCCGTGACGCTTCTGCTCGAGGCTAAAGAGGGACAAAAATCCCTCTTCTCCTCAGGAAGGTGGAGCTGGCCTGAAAATCAGCAGATAAGACCCTCAAATCCCTTCCTTCCCAATGAACATCTGCTCCTTCATTTCTGCTGTATGCATACTACCCCCCAGCCTCCTGCTCTCCCCTTGAGAGCGTACTATCTCTTAAGTAAATAAATCCTCATTTTGCTTTCTTGACCTTCCTGTCTCGGAATACTTCCTGCATTGAGACGGGAACCTTCCACTGAAAACGTCTTTGGTGGATCCAGCCAGGAGAATTCGGCGAGCCGGGCCTGCCTTGTGCGAGAGAGGAGCTCGCCGCCTGACTCCCTACTGCTTGAGGGGGACGTTACAGCAGGATTTGAGCAGAGAAGGGGACAAGGGTCACACGGCAGGAAGCCACACATCCACAAACAGCAGGGTCCTTGGGCAAAGAAAAGCAGGAGCCTCCAGACGGACAGGAAACCACACATTTTGGGGTTAAATGTCCTGCTGCTGCTGCTGCGGCTGCTAAGTTGCTTCAGTCGTGTCTGACTCTGTGCGACCCCGTAGACGGCAGCCCACCAGGCTCCCCCGTCCCTGGGATTCTCCAGGCAAGAACACTGGAGTGGGTTGCCATTTCCTTCTCCAATGCATGAAAGTGAAAAGTCAAAGTGAAGTCGCTCAGCCGTGTCCCACTCCTAGCGACCCCATGGACTGCAGCCCAACAGGCTCCTCCGTCCATGGGATTTGCCAGGCAAGAGTACTGGAGTGGGGTGCCATTGCCTTCTCCGTAAGTGTCCTAGAGGCAGACAAAGAAAAGTGGAGAAAGGCAGGAATCTCCAATGTCTGAATGTAACTTTTTGCTCATTCTGCCCTCATTACAATAAAATCAGCCTTGCAGATAAGTTCCCATCATGCACCACTGCTATGACACTTCCAGTCAAGGCTAAATAAGGACAGAAATCTCTCTTGCCCTCAGAAGGTGGAGCAAGCTGACGAGAAAATCAGGGAAGACAATCCCCAAACCGTTCTCCCCAATGAATATTTCACACATTCATTTCTAACCCCCACATAACCAGCTTGCTAAAGAACTCAGCCAGCTACTCACTCGAGCCTTCCCCCTCTCCCCTTGAGAGCATCCTATCGCTATCATCAATAAGAAGGCCCCATGGTGAGCTTTTGAAGCTTTCGACAATGTCACCATTATAATAAGAAAGAGTAATTAAAACAATGCAAATACCAAAGAACAATATGAAAGGCTAGCCATTTCCCCAGTCTGAGTTATAGATTCTTATGTCTCTGCTGGCATTTGGAGTGTGTGAACCGGGCTGAAAAACAGATGAAAAAGCCACAGGTTGTCACAGTCACGACAGTCAGCAGCGTAACAATGGAGAAGGGAGAAGAAGCCCCACCAAGGAACAAAGGCAGGGACCAGAAGCAAAAGGAGTTCCTTCCACGAATCAAAGGAATGTTTGCTTCCTCTTTCCCGTGGCACACAATTCCCCCCTAAATCTGAAAATGATGCTGAAGACTAAAGGGTGCGTCTCAGTCTGTAGTCATGTGTCTGTCACCAGAGGGCCCTCCACACGTGGAACCAGGGGCAGAGGCAGGAGGAGAGGAGCTGCCGGTTCTGTGCAGAAGGCTCAGTGGCTGACACGGACACCTCCAGGGCCACTCTGAGGGCGGCGACCCCAAGCAGAGCTAGAGAAGACTTCTCCCCAGCGATGGGGAGAAAGAGTTAAGTCACACATGGCCTCTGCCAGAGCTAGAGAGGACTTCTCCCCAGCGACAAGGAGTTAAGTCATATATGGCTTCTGTCTGCAAGAATGTCATTTCAGTATACAACTAGAATTTTTATTCCCTCAGCTTCTCCACCACCATTTTTTCATAAGATATTACTAGCATATATACATTTATATATATGTATATATACACACCACACACACAGGTAGGTATCAGAGGAGGCAATGGTTAGAAAGCATCACCAAATCAATGGGCATGAATCTGAGCAAACTCCAGGAGACAGTGAAGGACAGAAAAGCCTGGAATGCTGCAGTCCATGGAGTCTCAGAGTCAGACACAACTTAGCGACTGAACAGCAACACAGGCACAGGGTGAGTGACATTTACTGTAAATAATGTATCAGTTTTCCTTACTGTTTTATAACTTCATTTTCAAAGAATTACATACATACAGTTATGTTAACATACAGTAGTTGTTAACATACAGTATGCCTCTCTCTTGTAATTGGAGAAACTGTATTATCAGCCTATCATAACAGGTAAGTGTTTTTGTGGGGTTTTTTCAAATATAATGGTGTTTCAATACTATATTATGAATATGACTGTAGAACTGTATGCCATACAAATTGTATAATGACTCTTTCATTACTGTGCAGGTGAGTCTACCATGAAACGACTGATTACACTAGGCCACCATAAAAAGATACGCAGATGACACCACCCTTATGGCAGAAAGCAAAGAAGAACCAAATCCTCTTGATGAAAGTGAAAGACGAAAGTGAAAAGGCTGGCTTAAAACTCAACATTCAAGAAACTAAGATCATGGCATCCAGTCCCATCACTTCATAGCAAGTAAATGGAAAAACAATGGAAACAGTGGCAGACTTTATTTTCTTGGGCTCCAAAATCTCTACGGATAGTGACTGCACCCTTGAAATTAAAAGATGCTTGCTCCTTCGTAAGAAAAGCTATGACCAACCTAAACAGCATATTAAAAAACAAAGACATTACTTTGCTGACAAAGGTCTATCTAGTCAAATCTATGGTTTTTCCAGTAGTCATGTAGGGATGTGAGAGTTGGACCATAAAGAAAGCTGAGCACTGAAGAATTGATGCTTTTGAACTGTGGTGTTGGAGAAGACTCTTGAAAAGTCCCTTGGACAACAAGGAGATCCAACCAGTCAATCCTAAAGGAAATCAGTCCTGAATATTCATTGGAAGGACTGATGCTGAAGCTGAAATTCCAATACTTTGGCCACCTGATGCAAATAACTTACTCAGTAGAAGAGATCCTGATGGTGGGAAAGATTGAAGGCAGGAGGACAAGGGGACGGCAGAGGATGAGATGGTGGGATGGCATCACCGACTCAATGGACATGAGTTTGAGCAAACTCTGGGAGTTGGTGATGGACAGGGAGGCCTGGCGTGCTGCAGTCCATGGGGTTGCAAAGAGTCGGATGTGATTGAGTGACTGAACTGAACTGGTCTTCTTACAAACATTTTATTTTCTCTAGCTTACCTTATTGTAAGAATACAGGATATAATAAGTACAACATACAAAATATGTGTTTATCAACTGTTTAGGTTATTGGTTAAGCTTCTGGTGAACAGTAGGCTACTAGTAAAATTTGTAAGGAGTCAAAAGTTACACTTAGATTCTCCATGCGAGGAGGGTGGGTAGGCACCCCTAACCCTGCATTATTCAAAGGGTCAACCATGTATCACACAGCACTGTCAACCACAGTCGTCATGCTGAACAGGACACCCTACTGCTTATTTGTCTTGTAACTGGAAGTTTGCACTTTTTAACCACCTTCCTCCAATTGTGCTTCTTTGTGTACTGGTTTTACAATTAGGAAAATAAACTTATCATGGAAATAATTTTAATAAGATCATAGAAGAAACCCAAGCTATCCTCACTCCTCATTCTCTGCATGTTACCAGGGAAGCTTATGAGGGAGATACCTACAGAATTCAGATTCCTCCTCTAGCTATGAGCACACACCTTGCAAGCCACAGTCTCCTTCGCCACAGCAAAGATAAAAGAAAATCAATAGCCTCATGCAGCCTGTGGTCAGACCTCATCACATCAGGGGCTACTGCTGTTAGAGCCAGAATCCTCAGGAGTTTGATCTCACAGACCTAGGTCCTTACCATGTACACCTATGACGTCCCACCTGGCTGACGTCCGCCTTAGCCACTCAATTCAACAAACACTGAGCAACTACTATCAGCAACGTTGCCCCTCCCACTGTGGGTAAAATCGAGAAGACTAGTGGCTGAGCCAAAGGTCACAGTTAGGGCATCCCTTGAAGACCAGCCTGAGTATGTAGGGGGAAGGATGAGGAAGGTTTCCAGGAGAGGGAAATACCTGAGACCAATCAAGGAGGTGGGAATGAGCCAGCAGGATGGGGGTGGGGGGTGCAGGCATAATGGAGAAGACAGCTTCGGCAGAGACAGACATGGTGCTGCCCAGATGTTACTGTGAGCATAAATCCCTGGAAGAGCTGGTTAAAATGTGGGATCTGATTCAAGAGGGCTGCTGAGATCTCCCTCTCCAACAAGCTCTCAAGTGATGCCAGTGCTGCTGCTGGAAGGACCACGTTTGCTGCGTGAGAACTGCACTTAAAGCAGACAAGGGCTTCAGCAGTCTGTTTCCAAATTTTGCTACACATTGGAATCACGTGGAGATTTAAAAAGTACTGAAGCCTGAAGGGACCAGACAACCTACAGAATGAGAAAAAATATTTGCGAACTCTATTGTTCATATGGTATATATCAGATATATATCTGATGAGGGGTTGATATCCAAAATATATAAAGAAGACATACAGCTCACTAATAAAAAAGCAAATAACCCAATTAGAAAGGGGCAAAGAATCTAAATAAACAATGTTCCAAAGAATGTATATAAAAGGGCAATAGGTACATAAAAGAGATGTTCTACATCACTAGTCATTTGGGAGATGCAAATTAAAACCACAGTGAGATATCACCTCACTTCTTGAGAAATTTGTATGCAGGTCAGGAAGCAACAGTTAGAACTGGACATGGAACAACAGACTGTTTCCAAATAGGAAAAGGAGTACGTCAAGGCAGTATATTGTCACCCTGCTTATTCAATTTATATGCAGAGTACATCATGAGAAACGCTGGACTGGAAGAAACACAAGCTGGAATCAAGATTGCCAGGAGAAATCTCAATAACCTCAGATATGCAGATGACACCACCCTTATGGCAGAAAGTGAAGAGGAACTAAAAAGCCTCATGATGAAAGTGAAAGTGGAGAGTGAAAAAGTTGGCTTAAAGCTCAACATTCAGAAAACGAAGATCATGGCATCTGGTCCCATCACTTCATGGGAAATAGATGGGGAAACAGTGGAAACAGTGTCAGACTTTATTTTGGGGGGCTCCAAAATCACTGCAGATGGTGACTACAGCCATGAAATTAAAAGATGCTTACTCCTTGGAAGGAAAGTTATGACCAACCTAGATAGCATATTAAAAAGCAGAGACATTACTTTGCCAACAAAGGTTCGTCTAGTCAAGGCTATGGTTTTTCCTGTGGTCATGTATGGATGTGAGAGTTGGACTGTGAAGAAGGCTGAGCACTGAAGAATTGATGCTTTTGAACTGTGGTGTTGGAGAAGACTCTTGAGAGTCCCTTGGACTGCAAGGAGATCCAACCAGTCCATTCTGAAGGAGATCAGCCCTGGGATTTCTTTGGAAGGAATGATGCTGAAGCTGAAACTCCAGTACTTTGGCCACCTCATGTGAAGAGTTGACTCATTGGAAAAGACTCTGATGCTGGGAGGGATTGGGGGCAGGAGGAGAAGGGGACGACAGAGGATGAGATGGCTGGATGGCATCACTGACTCGATGGACGTGAGTCTGAGTGAACTCCGGGAGTTGGTGATGGACAGGGAGGCCTGGCGTGCTGCGATTCATGGGGTCGCAGAGTCCGACACGACTGAGTGACTGATCTGATCTGATCTGATCTATTAGAATAGCCATCATCAATAAGAGAAGAAATAACAATGCTAGTATAGATGTGGAGAGAACGGAACCCTTGTGCAATGTTGGTGGGAATGTAAATTGGTACGGCAACTATGGAAAACAGTGTGGAGGAACCCACAAGATTCCTCAAAAAATTAAAGTAGAACTACAACAGATCTTGTAATTCCATTTCTGGGAATATATCCAAAAGAAAATGAAAACACTAACTCAAAAAGTTATCTGCAACTCCATGTTCCGAGCCCGGGCACACACGGAGCCTGTGCTCTGCACCTGCTGAGCCCGAGCGCCACCGCTGCTGAAGCTGGGGCACAGAAGCCCACGCTCTGCAGCCAGAGAAGCCCCGCGGGAAGAGAGGGCCCCACCTGCATCCCGCAACTAGAGGAAGCCCATGCACAGCAAGAGACCCAGGAGCAGCCATATGAAGTAAATAAATACACACATTTCCCCAGTCCGGTGGCTCAGAGGGTAAAGTGTCTCCTTGCAATGGAGGAGACCCGAGTTCGATCCCTGGGTCCGGAAGATCCCCTGGAGAAGGAAATGGCAACCCACTCCAGTACTCTTACCTAGAAAATGCCATGGATGGAGGAGCCTGGTAGGCCACAGTCCACGGGGTCGCAAAGAGTTGGACACGACTGAGCGACTTCACTTCACACATTTCTGCTGCTGCTGCTGCTAAGTCGCTTCAGTCGTGTCCGACTCTGTGCGACCCCATAGACGGCAGCCCACCAGGCTCCGCTGTCCCTGGGATTCTCCAGGCAAGAACACTGGAGTGGGTTGCCATTTCCTTCTCCATCACACGTTTCTAGCTATACGCTAAATAAGTACTGGAACATGATGTACATGATGACCACAGCAAACATTGCTCTATGATAGGAAGGCTGTGAAGAGAGAACCTCCTAAGTGTTCTCCCCTCAAGGAGAAAATCACTTGCCTCCTTTCTCTTCTTTCTTTTTATACTGTATCTATGTGAGATGATGGACGTTAGCTGCACGTATTGCCACGAACATTTTACAATACATGTAAATCAAACCATCATGTTCTATGCCTTAAACTCATGCAGCATTGTGTGTCAATTATTTCTCAATAAAACTGGAGACAAAAAATGTTTAAGGTACTGATGCCTGGCTCCACCCCCAACAGGCTGATATAACAGGATGCAACCCAGGCACCCAGGCATCAGGATTTTTAAGATCTCCCCCAGGTTCCAGATGCAACAATAGTTGAGAATCCTTGGCATTCAAAGGGCCAAAAGGGGCCTCATGCCTGTGGGGAGCTGGAGGGAATTGTAATGGGAGAAGTCAGCAGAGGCCAACCACAGGCCAAATGTCCATACTCAGAAGTCTAGATGTATATACAGAGAGATACAGAAGAGAGTTAGAGATAGTTAATAGGTAAATGGACAGATGGGTGGATGGATGGATACATAGATAGATCCAGCTGCCTGTAAAGGTCTCATTTCTTAAATAGCTAGTAGATACCTCAAAATTATGATGTAAAAATCCAAAATCCTGATTTATGCCCCCACAAAAAATGTTCTTTTCCTGCTTTAGTCTTTCCCGTCTCAGTAAGTTTCAGCACCACCCTTCCGAAAGCTCTAGGAGTCACCCTTGAGTCTCACTGATTTAGGCATCCGTATTTGATTTTGACTCCTCAGTAGTTCTCTAATCTGAAGCTCTTGAGCAGATAACTGCAGCTCCCTGAGGACACTGACTCAACCGGTGTTAAGTCTTTCCTCACATGCTTTGTAACTTTGTACTGTCAGCTCTCCAGCACTCTCAGAACTCGAGGAGGGCTCTCCTCCTGAGAGGTTTACACTTACTTCGCCAGAAGCCCAGGATTTTCAGAGGCTTGGATCTCTGTTAGTTTATTGACTTGGAGTTTCCTAGAACCATACTGACGGAAAGATTTCAATCCCAGCTCTGGGTGAAGATAGTGACCTGGTTATGGATTTTCAGGAAAATTTTTTTCTATCCAAAATCTAAATAAAGACATACAAAAGTCCTTCAGACACTATTCTGCACCAGTGGGTAAGTTTTCTAGTGTGAATCTTCAAAGGCCCCAGCTTTCTGTGGGAGTCTCAAATGCAGCCTTTAGACTCGTAAGACTCCCAAGGCATTATCCCCTATTCTCGTGTAGGTCCTGAGGTCTAAACCTCTATGCGACTGAGACAAAGATTCCCTGTAGCGATCTTCTGATCCCACGCCCCAGGCTGTCAAAGCCCCTTCCAGTGGGCTTTTGGCTCTGGTTTTCCGTTCATACTTCATTTTTAGTCCACTGGAAATGTTCTTACATGCTTTCTGCCTCAGTTACACATTTTAAAATGATACTTTTTTATATTTTCACTAATATGTGAGAGCATTTTATAACAGGAAGCTTTCTGGGTAATCTAGTTTACCATATTGCCAGAAACAGACATAGCAAATGGTAGCATGATGCCATAAAGATGAACGGAATAGGTTAAAACGAAGCATCTCAGACTTGAGGAAAAACGCTTACAGTTTTTCAGGGATTTCTACAATCATGCAACAGCACACACAGAACTCTACAGTGTCATGAAATGTGGTAATATACATGCTGAGAAGCTTCTTTTGAGGTTTCTCATGTAAATCGAAGGCATTTTACAAAAGCACAGCCACATCCAGTGAGGAAATAGTTGTTCTGTCACAGTTAAGGTGGCTGAAATAATACCAAAAAAGCATACGGCGAAACCCAAAATGTGTATCTTTGTTAGTCAAATCTTGTTGCATGACATGTGAAAGCATTATAGAAGACTAAAGGAACAACTGTTGGAACAAATTACATAGTGTTGAACGTTTGCTATGTATTTGTATGAAGCACTGATATTTCTAACACATTTCAGCTTATGGTATTTTCTGGATTCTGTTTCCAATAACAAAATACATGAAGAACTATTTTTTATGAACCACACACAAAAAAAGAACCAAATAATATTTTCCCTCAGCTAAAAATAACATCTTTTAGAAAACCTATAATACATAGAAAAGTTCAGAAAACTACTTCAACTGAATTGTAGAAATTCCCAAGCAAAGGTACAGATAAAGTACTGATACCCCACATGGAATGTATTCCCTCCATCATTCACAGGCAAGGTATTGGTAGCAAAGACAATGCATAAGACAGCAATGCATGTGGTAGGTGATGTTAGATTTATAAAAACAAGACATTTTAAAACATAGGGGACTCTTTGCACTCTTTTTTAGAGGGTAACTTTCTTAGATCAGGTTCCCTGGGATGCAGATTCTGACAGGAACAGTCACATATAGAAATGCTACTGGGGAGCGCCCTTAAGGTTAACTGCAGGGACGTGATGGAGGCAGGAAGAGGGACTGAACTGAGATGCAGTTCCCACGAGGTCCTTAACCAATGCCCTGCACAGTTCAGGGCCTGTGATGGCCATTCAGTGCGGTCTCAGCTCTCAGCGAGTCAGCCCGCCTTTAATCCAGCACCAGCCGTTTGCTGACGGAGCGCCGCCCCGGGAGGGGATGCACCTTGGGTGAGGTTCCCCTCTTCCGATGAGTGCTGTACCTAGAATGGCCTGCCAGCCACCAACATGGCGCAAAGGACTGGGAGAAGTGCGCCAGCGTCCACAGAGGTAACCACGTAGAGGACTGCAGGAGAGACTGTGGGCCTGAAAGAACAGACTGACTGAAAGATGAAGTCTTCACTTTTCTCTTACAAAGAAATTAAGTGATCCAAATGTGTTGACTTCGGCTATAGTGACAATTAGTGGACAGTTCAGTTGCTCAGTCGTGTCCAACTATCTGTGACCCCATGGACTGCAGCACACCAGGCCTCCCTGTCCATCACCGACTTCCAGAGCTTGCTCAAACTCATGTCCATCACATTGGTGATGCCATCCAACCATCTCATCCTCTGTCGTCCCCTTCTCCTCCTACCTTCAGTCTTTCCCAGCATCAGGGTCTTTTCAAATGAGTCAGTTCTTCACATCAGGTGGCCAAAGTATTGGAGTTTCAGCTTCAGCATCAGTCCTTCCAATGAGTATTCAGAACTGATTTCCTTTAGGATGGACTGGTTGGATCTCCTCACAGTCCAAGGGACTCTCAAGAGTCTTATCCAACACCACAATTCAAAAGCATCAATTCTTCGGCACTCAGCTTTCTTTATGGTCCAACTCTCACATACATACATGACTGGATGTGATGAC
This sequence comes from Bos taurus, assembly GCF_002263795.3. Classification (NCBI taxonomy): domain Eukaryota; kingdom Metazoa; phylum Chordata; class Mammalia; order Artiodactyla; family Bovidae; genus Bos; species Bos taurus. The sequence continues at coordinate 157,438,728 of NC_037328.1, read as the reverse complement.
TGGAAAAACTATAGCTTTGACTAGACAGACGTTTGTTGGCAAAGTAATGTCTCTGCTTTTTCATTTGCTGTCTAGGTTGGTCATAGTTTTTCTTCCAAGGAGCAAGCGACTTGTAATTTCATGGCTACAGTCACCATCTGCAGTGATTTTGGAGCCCAAGGATATAAAGTTTGTCACGGTTTCCATTGTTTCCCCATCTATTTGCGACGAAGTGATGGGACCAGATGCCATGATCCTCATTTTTTGAATGTTGAGTTTTAAGCCAGCTTTTTCACTCTCCTCTTTCACTTTTGTCAACAGGCTTTAGTTCCTCTTCACTTTCTGCCATAGGGTGGTGTCATCTGCATATCTGAGATTATTGATATTTCTCCCGACAATCTTGATTCCAACTTGAGCTTCTTCCAGCCCAGCGTTTCTCATGATGTACTCTGCATATAAGTTAAATAAGCAGGGTGACAATATACTGCCTTGACATACTCCTTTCCCGATTTGGAACCAGTCTGTTGTTCCATGTCCAGTTCTAACCGTTGCTTCTTGACCTGCATACAGATTTCTCAGGAGGCAGGTATGGTGGTCTGGTCCACAGTTTGTTGTGATCTACACAGTCAAAGGCTTTAGCATAGTCAATAAAGCAGAAGTAGATATTTTCCTGTAATTCTCTTGCTTTTTCTATGGTCCAACGGATGTTGGCAATTTGCTCTCTGGTTCCTCTGCCTTTTCCAAATCCAGCTTGAACATCTGGAAGTTCTCGGTTCACATACTGTTGAAGCTGAGCTTGGAGAATTTTGAGTATTACTTTGCTAGCGTGTGAAATGAGTGCAATTGTGAGGTAGTCTGAGCATTCTTTGACATTGCCTTTCTTTGGGATTGGAATGAAAACTGATCTTTTCCAGTCCTGTGGCCACTGCTGAGTTTTCCAAATTTGCTGGCATATTGAGTGCAGCACTTTCACAGCATCATCTTTTAGAATTTGAAATAGCTCAACTGGAATTCCATCACCTCCACTAGCTTTGTTGGTAGAGGCCCACTTGACTTCACACTCCAGGATGTCTGACTTTAAATAATGACAGTTACAATTTTGAAAGCACAGTGAAAGATACACTTTTTCCATTTGGGTTAGCATATTATTGGAAGAACTTTTTCAGCCATGACAGCCAAAAAAAATCAAGTATCTAAATAAATTGAAAACATATGCTTTTGAATTGCTACATTACCAAATGCTAAACCAAGTTTTTTCATTACAGTAAAGCATCTGATCCGGAGAACGCAATGGCACCCCACTCCAGTACTCTTGCCTGGAAAATCCCATGGATGGAGGAGCCTGGTAGGCTGTAGTCCATGGAGTTGCTAAGAGTTGGACACGACTGAGCAACTTCACTTTCACTTTTTACTTTCATGCATTGGAGAAGGAAATGGCAACCCACTCCAGTGTTCTTGCCTGGAGAATCCCAGGGACAGCGGAGCCTGGTGGGCTGCCGTCTATGGGGTCACACAGAGTCGGACACGACTGAAGCGACTTAGCAGCAGCAGCAGCAAAGCATCTGATCACATAATGATGCAAGACAAATCATGTGCTTACCCAGAGCCTGAATAATTCAGCTCAAAGCTCCTGGCCTCCCACAGTAATTTCCCAGTTGAAATACTCCAGCTTCTTTCTAGGCTCCTAGATTGTGGCTGGTTATTCTCCTTACCACTTAGTAAAGCAGCTTCTAAGTCTTTATCTCCATGTATCACCATCAGTTTAAAAAGGGTCTTTCCTGGTGGTCCAGTGGTTAAGACTCTGTGCTCCCAATGCAGGGGATGTGGATTTGATCCCTGGTCAGGGAACTAAGATCCTGCGTGATGTGGGTGTGGCCAAAAATAAAGAAATGAAGGAATGAATGAATTGTATGGAAAAATGTTTAAGCATGTAGCTCCTTTTGTTTATAAATCATACACGTGTTACACTACTGACAAATTATCTATTTTATGTAACATATACAAAAATAGACATTTAAACAGATAAGACAATTGTTGCTCATAATGCATAAATGAAGAGAGATTCTACAATGTGGCATTTACTCTTCAAAAACATCACAGTCATGAAAGACAAAGATTTAGGGGCTGCTCCAAGCTGGAGTGACAACTAAATGCTGCACGGTCCAGAGTTAGATCTTGAACTCATAATGGAAAGTGTGGAGAAAATAGGCAAATTCTGAGCAGAATCTATGGATTGGATGGTCAAGTTAGATGAATGTCAATTTCTTAATTTTGATTTTTGCCTTGTAAATACACTCTGAATATGAAAGGCTACAGGGCATCATGTATGCAACTTATTTTCAAGTAAGTTCAGGAACAAAATAAAATCCACAGTCAATGTATGTATATGTATTTGTGTGTGTAGAGAGAGAGAGAAAAAGAATGCAAATATGGACATTGTTAACAACTGGAAAATCTGACTGAAGGATATATAGAACCCAGTGGATCTTTGCACTACTTTTGCAACTTTTCTGTAAATCTGAAATTCTTTCAAAAAAAGGTTAACAATATAAACAGAACAAAAATTCCTTGAAAATATGACACAAAAAATAGAAACTAGTTTAAAGCATTCCAGTTATTATTAGTACAAAACAATGTATTGAATATGTGAACCATGAACTTCCTGATGTTCAAGCTGGTTTTAGAAAAGGCAGACGAACCAGAGATCAAATTGCCAACATCCGATGGATCATGGAAAAAGCAAGAGAGTTCCAGAAAAACATCTATTTCTGCTTTATCGACTATGCCAAAGCCTTTGACCGTGTGGATCACAATAAACTGTGGAAAATTCTGAAAGAGATGGGAATACCAGACCACCTGACCTGCCTCATGAGAAATTTGTATGCAGGTCAGGAAGCAACAGTTAGAACTGGATATGGAACAACAGACTGGTTCCAAATAGGAAAAGGAGTACGTCAAGGCTGTATATTGTCACCCTGCTTATTTAATTTATATGCAGGGTACATCATGAGAAACGCTGGGCTGGAAGAAGCACAAGCTGGAATCAAGACTGCTGGGAGAAATATCAATAACCTCACATATGCAGATGACACCACCCTTATGGTAGAAAGTGAAGAGGAACTAAAAAGCCTCTTGATGAAAGTGAAAGTGGAGAGTGAAAAAGTTGGCTTAAAGCTCAACATTCAGAAAACGAAGATCATGGCATCTGGTCCCATCACTTCATGGGAAATAGATGGGGAAACAGTGGAAACAGTGTCAGACTTTATTTTGGGGGGCTCCAGAATCACTGCAGATGGTGATTGCAGCCATGAAATTAAAAGACGCTTACTCCTTGGAAGGAAAGTTATGTCCAACCTAGATAACATATTCAAAAGCAGAGACATTACTTTGCCAACAAAGGTTCGTCTAGTCAAGGCTATGGTTTTTCCTGTGGTCATATATGGATGTGAGAGTTGGACTGTGAAGAAGGCTGAGCGCCAAAGAATTGATGCTTTTGTTTTTTTTTGTTTTTGTTTTTTGTTTTTTTATCTTGGAAAGATTTTTTTTTTTTTATTTTATTTTTAAACTTTACATAATTGTATTAGTTTTGCCAAATATCAAAATGAATCCACCACAGGTATACATGATACTTTTGAACTGTGGTGTTGGAGAAGACTCTTGAGAGTCCCTTGGACTGCAAGGAGATCCAACCAGTCCATTCTGAAGGAGATCAGCCCTGGGATTTCTTTGGAAGGAATGATGCTGAAGCTGAAAACTCCAGTACTTTGGCCACCTCATGTGAAGAGTTGACTCACTGGAAAAGACTCTGATACTGGGAGGGATTGGCGGCAGGAGGAGAAGGGGACGACAGAGGATGAGATGGCTGGATGGCATCACTGACTCAATGGACGTGAGTCTGGGTGAACTCCAGGAGTTGGTGATGGACAGGGAGGCCTGGCATGCTGCGATTCATGGGGTCGCAAAGAGTTGGACAAGACTGAGCGACTGATCTGATCTGATCTGATACACCAGCCTATCAAGCTACAGGAAGGGCTTGTGTAATTTTGAAATAAGGTTCTTTTTAATTCAGATTCAGAACAGTCACTCAGTTGTGTCCGACTCTTTGGGACCCCATGAATCTCAGCAGGCCAGGCCTCCCTGTCCAGCACCAACTCCTGGAGTTCACTCAAACTCACGTCCATCGAGTCAGTGATGCCATCTAGACATCTCATCCTCTATTGTCCCCTTCTCCTCCTGTCCCCAATCCCTCCCAGAGTCAGAGTCTTTTCCAATGAGTCAACTCTTCACATGAGGTGGCCAAAGTACTGGAGTTTCAGCTTTAGCATCAGTCCTTCCAAAGAACACTCAGGGCTGATCTCCTTTAGAATGGATTGGTTGGATCTCCTTGCAGTCCAAGGGACTCTCAAGAGTCTGCTCCAACACCACAGTTCAAAAGCATCAATTCTTTGGCATTCAGCTTTCTTCACAGTCCAACTCTCACATCCATACATGACCACTGGAAAAACCGTAGCCTTGACTAGAAGGACATTTGCTGGCAAAGTAATGTCTCTGCTTTTGAATATGCTATCTAGGTTGGACATAACTTTCCTTCCAAGGAGTAAGCGTCTTTTAATTTCATGGCTGCAATCACCATCTGCAGTGATTCTGGAGCCCCCCAAAATAAAGTCTGACACTGTTTCCACTGTTTCCCCATCTATTTCCCATGAAGTGATGGGACCAGATGCCATGATCTTCGTTTTCTGAATGTTGAGCTTTAAGCCAACTTTTTCACTCTCCACTTTCACCTTCATCAAGAGGCTTTTTAGTTCCTCTTCACTTTCTGCCATAAGGGTGGTATCATCTGCATATGTGAGGTTATTGATATTTCTCCCAGCAGTCTTGATTCCAGCTTGTGCTTCTTCCAGCCCAGCGTTTCTCATGATGCACTCTGCATAGAAGTTATATAAGCAGGGTGACAATATACAGCCTTGACGTACTCCTTTTCCTATTTGGAACCAGTCTGTTGTTCCATGCCCGGTTCTAACTGTTGCTTCCTGACCTGCATACAGATTTCTCAAGAGGCAGGGAAGGTGGTCTGGTATTCCCATCTCTTTCAGAATTTTCCATGGTTTACTGTGATCCACACAGTCAAAGGCTTTGGCATAGTCAATAAAGCAGAAATAGATGTTTTTCTGGAACTCTCGTGCTTTTTCGATGATCCAGCAGATGTTGGCAATTTGATCTCTGGTTCGTCTGCCTTTTCTAAAACCAGCTTGAACGTCTGGAAGTTCATGGTTCACATATTGCTGAAGCCTGGCTTGGAGAATTTTGAGCATTACTTTACTAGCATGTGAGCTTACTTAACAAATAAATTTAACAAGGCTGTGCGTGGCCTTTCTCTAGTTATGGTGCAGCGAGCAGGGGCCACTCTCGGTGTGGCGCCCAGGCTTCAGAAGGTGGAGCTGAGGCTTCAGGAGGTGCAGTGTGAGGGCTCAGCAGTTGCGGCTCCCGGGCTCTGAAGCACAGGCTCAACAGCCATGGAGCACGGGCTTGGCTGTTCTGTGGCATGTGGTATCTTCCCAGACCAGGGATTGAACCCATGCCCCCTGCACTGGCAGGCAGGTTCCTAACCACTGGGCCACCAGGGAAGTCCCTGAAATACGGTTCTTGAATACCACTGTGGCACGTCTCCCCACAGCAATAGCCCTCAGACACTGACAGCCATTTGATGAAATATCTATCAGCAGTCAAAGTGCCCCTAAACTCTCACAGATCTACTGTGTACAAGACCTTGCTGAGTAATCTGTTCTACACTTAGACTCTGAAGAAGAAAGCCATGTGCAAGAAGGTACACTTTGCCCACATACAGGGAATGAACCACAAGTGTCATCCATGAACGCTGCTCTGTAGATGTAGAAGATCAACGTTCCCAGACTCACAGACAAACTTACGGTGAGCGAAGGGGGAGGGATAAATTCAGAGTTTGGGACTGGTGAACAGAAGCACTTTGACGTGCAAAGGGAGAAACCAAGCAATTGTGCTGCTGCAACCGAGAAAACCCTTTATCCAGAAGGATCTGAGAAATCCTCTGATAGCCACTCCCACACTCAAGGCAGATAAAGGGGAACAAGACAACAGGTCTTGATCCAGGATGCTTGTGAACTGGGTGCAACTCTTCATACACGAGGCTGGTACCCTTCTCCTAACCGTGGATTCCAAGGCTGCAACAAGCCAGATCTGAGCACACTGGCAAATGAAGTGACTGCCTTTGTCAACTGAAGTGAATCCCTTATCAGTGGTGATGCTTCAGAAATACCCCAGGAGCATCAATCGGCAAGTGAGATTACTCTGGCATGTGATACTTTAGCTAAAACACTGAAAACCTCAGACAGCTCCTCACCTCCAAGCCTGGCAGGTGAGACAGACACCAGCAGAGGAGGGAACATCTATGTCATCATTAGAGACCAGTCCACACTCATCACTGGGGCCCAGGCCCTCCTTCTTTTCAGCATTCACATCCTGTGGCCAGCCCGATTCCAGAGTGCCTCAATGTGCACTGCCTCTCAAGGCTACTTCTGCCTGTGTTTCCTCTCCACGCACTGAGCCGGGTTAAGCCTAGCCCTTCAGGCACTTGGGCAGGATTGCTGAACCAGCCTGATGCAAGCCTGCTCAAATGAGCTCCCCAACCTTGGCCTGGCCCAGAACATAAGCCTCCCACTACCCTGTGGCCAGAGTCAATCAGCTGCAGGACAATATCCAGGAAGACAAACCTTCTGGCAAGTGGATAAATTCAGTCATGGAGCACACCTGGAAGTTTCAGGAGCCGTGTAACAGAAGAGCAAAGCTGGGTATAGACAGCTATGAGTATGCGTATCTTAAAGCTATAGCTCTCTTTAGTCCCCAGCATCCAGGTTTTTGAATCCAGCATTCTAAAACTAAGATCATGGCATCCTGTCCCATCACTTCATGGCAAATACATGGGGAAACAATGGAAACAGTGACAGACTTTATTTTCTTGGGCTCCCAACGCACTGCAGATGGTGACTGCAGCCATGAAATTAAAAGATGCTTGCTCCTTGGAAGAAAAGCTATAACCAACCCAGACAGCATATTAAAAATCAGAGACATTGCTTTATCAACAAAGGTCCGTCTAGTCAAAGCTATGGTTTTCCCAGTAGTCATGTATGGATGTAAGAGTCTGACTATAATTAAAGTTGAGCACTGAAGAATTGATGCTTTCAAACTGTGGTGTTGGAGAGAACTCTTTGAAGAGAGTCCCTTGGACTGCAAGGAGATCAAACCAGTCAATCCTAAAGGAAATCAGTCCTGAATATTCACTGAAAGAACTGATGCTGAAGCTCTAATACTTTGGCCACCTGATGCAAAGAACTGACTCAATGGAAAAGCCCCTGATGCTGGGAAAGACTGAAGGTGGGAGGAGAAGGGGACAACAGAGGATGAGATGGTTGGATGGCATCACTGACCCGATGGACATGAGTTTGAGTTGGCTCCGGGAGTTGGTGATGGACAGGGAGGCCTGGTGTGCTGCAGTCCAAGGGGTTACAAAGAGTCAGATACGACTGAGTGACTGAACTAATCCAGATTTGGCCAGCACAAGCCAGATTTTAAGATTAGAAGAAAAGCAGAGATGGAGTTGGAGGATTGTGTTCAGAAAACCTACTTGGAAGACACCTACTGACTGGCCCAGATCCTCAAACCGCCTGCGGGCACTCAGGCTGATGAGCACTAACATAACCAAAGAACACTTTTTACTGGTCACATGGGCAATGCTTCCATAGACAGCATAATCCCCTACATCCTTAAGCAGATGGCCGAGCATAACAGCCAGATAACTGATGCCAATCTACAGAGCACACCACACACCTGCTGAGGATGAGAAGCACAGGGATCCTCCCAGGGCCGCTCAGATACAGAAAAATGAAGTAGCGGTATTTTTGCACATGCAAATATTTCCAGTATGTTAGTCATTTTCCACCTGGTTTTTTCTTACCTGTTATGATTCATACATTAGCAACTAAAAGACTAATAGGATTCTTTCCTGTAAGAAATGTTCTAATGCCTTCTGATGAAGCAGCAGATTTTTGAAACAATCTTTTAACCCAGTTTGTATTTAGAAATTGTCAGAGCACAAAAAACAAAAATTTTATAATGTCAGAGACTAGTATTAAAGAAAACTTTCAAGATAAGTCTCTTGAAAAACAAAGAAGCCTTATTTGTTGTTATTGTTGTTTAGTTGCTAAGTTGTGTCTGACTCTTTTGGGACCCCACGGACTGTAGCCCACCAGGCTCCTCTGTCCATGGGATTTCCCAGCCAAGAATACTGGAGTGGGTTGCCATTTCCTTCTCCCGGGAATCTTCCTGACCCAGGGATAGAACCTGTGTCTTCTTTACCATGGAAGCACCAGTGAAGCCCAAATTATATTCCATGGTAAATTCCAATTCATTTTTTAAACACCTTAAGATAGACATTTGCAAATAATTTGCCATTAACATTTCATTGAATGCTCAACTTGTCACCTAAGAAGTTTTATGAATAGTGTTAAGAACACAGTAAAGTAAGTAGATAAGGATGACAGAATTCAAGCCAATATTCTCCTGACCTCTTCCAAAGAAGAATAAAGCCAAAGGATCATAAGCCCTTTTGCCCCATACTTATTATAATAATTTGCATTAATAGTTTGTGATGGTTTTCTCATTATATTTAAGAAAGCAGTTATTGCCTATTAAGAATAGCTGTTCTTTAGCAAAAATAAAATCGTTTAGACAAGATCTGATTTTAAAATTTCAAGTAGTTAGATAACCTATGCTTTTACTTATTATATGTTAATTAGACTGTATTCAAACATGTAGATACATTTTTTAAAGTACTGCCCCTAAAATTATTCCTACTTTCCAAATTTTCACTTACCCTTGCCATTATGATTAAGTATTTAGTGGAAATAAAAATCAATACTACAAGTTGAAATAAGGAAAGTATGTAAAATTACACTAAAACTCTTGCATGCTTCAGTTCAGTCACTCAGTCATGTCAGAATCTTTGCGACCCCATGGACTGCAGCACACAAGGCTTCCCTGTCCATCACCAACTCTGGGAGCTTGCTCAAACTCTTATCTATTGAGTCAGTGATGCCATTCAACCATCTCATCCTCTGTTGTCCCCTTCTCCTCCTGCCTTCAATCTTTCCCACCATCAGGGTCTTTTCCAGTGAATCTGTTCTTCGCATCAGGTGGCCAAAGTATTGGAGTTTCAGCATCAGTCTTTCCAATGAATATTCAAGACTGAGTTCCTTTAGAATGGATTGGTTGAATCGCCTTGCAATCCAAGGGACTCTCAAGAGTCTTCTCCAACACCACAGTTCAAAAGCATCAATTCTTCGGTACACAGCTTTCTTTGTAGTCCAACTCTCACATCCATTCATGACTACTGGAAAAACCAAAGCTTTGCCTAGACGGACCTTTGTCGGCAAAGTAATGTCTCTGCTTTTTAATATGCTGTCTAGGTTGGTCATAGCTTTTCTTCTAAGGAGCGAGCATCTTTTAATTTCATGTCTGCAGTCACCATCTGCAGTGATTTTGGAGCCCAAGAAAATAAAGTCTGTCACTGTTTCCATTGTTTCCCCATCTATTTGCTATGAAGTGATGGGACTGGATGCCATGATCCTCGTTTTTTGAGTGTTGAGTTTTAAGCCAGCTTTTTCACTCTCCTCTTTCACTTTCATCAACAAGCTTTAGTTCCTCTTCACTTTCTGCCATAGGGTGGTATCATCTGCATATCTGAGGTTATTGATATTTCTCCCGGCAATCTTGATTCTAGCTTGTGCTTCATCCAGCCCGGCACTTCGCATGATGTACTCTGCATGTAAGTTAAATAAGCAAGGTGACAGTATACAGCCTTGATGTACTCCTTTCCCGATTTGGAACCAGTCTGTTGTTCCATGTCTGGTTCTAACTGTTGCTTCTTGACCTGCATACACATTTCTCAGGTAAGATGGTCTGGCATTCCCACCTCTTTAAGAATTTCCCACAGTTTGTTGTGATCTACACAAAGGATTTGGCATAATCAATAAAGCAGAAGTAGATGCTTTTCTGGAATTCTGTAGCTTTTTAATGATTGAGCAGATGTTGACAATTTGATCTCTGGTTCTTCTGCCTTTTCTCAATCCAGCTTGAACATCTGGAAGTTCATGGTTCATGTACTGTTGAAGCCTGGCTTGGAGAATTTTGAGCATTACTTTGCTAGTGTGTGAGATGACTGCAATTGTGCAGTAGTTTGAGCATTCTTTGGCATTGCCCTTCTTTGTGATTGGAATGAAAACTGACCTTTTCCAGTCCTGTGGCCACTGCTGAGTTTTCCAAATTTGTTGGCATATTGAACGCAGCACTTTCACAGCATTATCTTTTAGGATTTGAAACAGCTCAACTGGAGTTCTATCACCTCCACTAGCTTTGTTGGTAGAGAAGCTTCCTAAGGCCCACTTGACTTCTCATTCCAGGATGCCTGGCTCTAGGTGAGTGATCACAGCATCGTGGTTATCTGGGTCGTGAAGATCTTTTTTGTGCAGTTCTTCTGCGATTCTTGCTGCCTCGCGTGCTTACGACTTGTCTTTATTTTGTTGTGTTGGGTCTTAGTTGTGCACACAAGGTCTTCGTTGCATCACGTGTAACCTTTCACTGTTGCACACAAATTCTCTAGTGTGGCACACAGGCTCAGGAGTTGCCGCCCAGGCTCCAGAGTGCACAGGCTTAGTTGCCCTGCACCTGTGGGATCATAGTTTCCTAATATAGAGCGACAGAAAATCTATTAGTGTTTGCCTATGACCACGGGCAGGGTGGCTGGAAAGTAGGGAATGACTTTTAGTAGTTATCAGGGCTTATTTTCAGAATGACAAAAATGTTCTAAAATTGATTGTGAGAATCATTGCAAATATTTGTGAATATCTTAAAAAACAATGATCTGTATACATTGTAAATGGGCGAATTTATGGTATGTGAATTACAACTTAATACAGTTGTTATTTATTTTTTAAGAAAAAAAAAAAAGGTAAATCATGAGGACCCTTCATGTTGTGCTTTTATAATCACACCCGCCTTCTTCCCACCCCTCCCAATCCTCTTTTCTATTTAGTGGCAATCGCTACTTTGCCTTCTATTTCAAAATTCTGCTATTTAAAAAACGTTACCTAAGTTAAGAATGATGCTAAAGCTGAAACTCCAGTACTTTGGCCACCTCATGCGAAGAGTTGACTCATTGGAAAAGACTCTGATGCTGGGAGGGATTGGGGGCAGGAGGAGAAGGGGACGACAGAGGATGAGATGGCTGGATGGCATCACCAACTCGATGGACACGAGTTTCAGTGAACTCCAGGAGATGGTGATGGACAGGGAGGCCTGGCGTACTGCGACTCATGGGGTCGCAAAGAGATGGACACGACTGAACAACTGAACTGAACTGAAAGTTAAGATCATACCCAAGGTAACCTTTTGGGATTAACTTTTTTCACTCAACATAATTTCTTGGCGATTCCTCCAAGTTGTTACCTGTATCAATAGTACATGTAGTACATGTACTACTACATATAGTAGTGTGTTTATGCCAATCCCAAACTCCCAATTCATCCCTCCCCCTTTCCTCCCAATAACCATAAATTTGTTTCCTATATCTGTAACTATTTTGTAAATACATTTGTACCATTTTTTGTTTCAATATGCATTTCCTTGATGGATAGTCTTGTTAAACACCCTTTTCTGTGCTTCTCTGCCACCTGTTTATCCTTGTCAGTAAAATGTCTGTATATGTTTTTGTTCATTCTAATCAGACTGCATTTTACTGTTGAGTTTGTGATGCTCTTTCATTGTTTAGAATACTAGTCCTTCTACTGTACAGCACAGGAACTCTACTCAATATTCTGCAGTAACCTATATGGGAAAAGAATGTGAAAAAGAGGGGATATACGTATAACTGATTCACTTTGTTACGCACCTGAAACACAGCATTGTTAATCAACTACAAGCCAATGAAAATTTTAAAATTAAAAAATAAAACAGTAGCCCTTTGTCGGATAGATGTTGTATTAGCTTCCCAAGGCTGCTGGAGCAAATCACCACCAACAGTGTGTCAATGGAAATGTACTCCCTGGCAGTTCTGGAGACATGAAGCTCAAAGGGAAGCTGTCAGCAGGCCTGCTCACCCTTTGGAGAAAGGCCATCTTCTGCCTCCTCCAGCTCCTCGTGGCTGTGGGCATGCCTGCGCTTGTGGCCCCTGCTCTCTTTGCTCTGTCCTCACCTGCTCTCCTCCCTGTGTCTCCCTGGTGACTGCATCGCTGCAGTCTCTGCCTCCGTCTTCATGCTGGCGTCTCTTCTCTGTATGTATTTGTCAAATTTCCCTCAGCCTTTTTCTTACAAGGAAAATTGTGTTAGCATTTAGGGCCCACCTGGATAACCTAAATAATCTCCTTATCTCAAAAGCCTTAGTTTAATTACATCAACAATGACCCAAATAAAATAACATTTACAAGTTCCAGGCATCAGGACTTGATATTTTTAAGTAGCCATTATTCAGTCAGTCATGAGTGATTTGTAAGCATATTTCTCCCAGTCAGTAGCTTTTTAAAATCCTTTTAACAGGATCTTTCACAGGGCCAGAGTTTTTTTATTTTGATGAGGTACAGTTTATCAATATCTCCATTTACGGATCATCTTTAGGCATCCAGTGGATGTGCTCATTTGAGAAGCAAACAGGTGAGACCCACCTATTTTGGCACCAACTGAAGAGTCCTGTGTGCAAACACAGTCATTACAGGAGGAAATGTAGGCTGGAACAGAAGTGAAAGAAAATTTATGCCCTCTTTAATCTGTGAAGGCCTTGATAGCAAGTGGGCAAAATAACACAGATAAAGCTATATTTTAAAAGGCAAAAACCCTATTAACTTTGTCTTTTGTCACTTTGGGAAGTGATGACAGCCATCTTGCTCTGGCTTTAAAAGAGCAAAGGAATTAAAATCAAACTGAATCTTGAGGAACAAACTAACAGTACTTCTAGACAGATTATGAACTGGAGAAAATCTGTATCTATAAAAAATGTTAATGCAATAATTGATGAAATTTGCATACAGGCTGTAGGTTAGGTGACAGTATTGTACCAGAGTAAAAGTTTTTGACTTTGATCATTGTGCTAAAGCATGTAAGAGGTCATTTTTTCCCCAGAAAATACATAAGGTTTTTAAAATTTTATTGAAGTACAGCTGATTTACAATGCTGTGTTAATTTCCGCTCTACCTGGTGGCTCAGATGGTAAAGAATCCGCCTGCAACGTGGGAGACCTGTGTTCAATCCCTGGGTCAGGAAGATCCCGTGGAGAAGAGAACGGCAACCCACTCCACTATTCTTGTCTGGAGAACACCAGAGACAGAGGAGTCAGGTGGACTACAGTTCATGGGGTTGCAAAGAGCTGGACACGACTGACCGACTTTCACTTTTGATTTACAATGCTGTGTTAATGTCTGCTGTACAGCAAAGTGACTCAGCTCTATGATATATATATACACATCCTTTTTCATATCCTTTTCTATTACAATTTATCACAGGATACTGCACACAGTTTCCTGTGCTATACAGTAGGACCTTGTTGTTGATGCATTTTCTATATAAAATAGTTGAGGGCTTCTCAGATGGTGCTAGACCCACTCCAGTGTTCTTGCCTGGAGAATCCCCGGGACTGGGGAGCCTGGTGGGCTGCCGTCTCTGGGGTCGCACAGAGTCGGACGCGTCTGAAGTGACTTAGCAGCAGCAACAGCAGATGGTGCTAGTGGTAAAGAACCTTCTTGCCAATGCAGGAGACATAAGAGACATGAGTTTGTTACCTGGGTTTGGAAGATCCCCTGGATGAGGGCGTGGCAACCCACTCCAGTACTCTTGCCTAGAGAATCCCATGGCCAGAGAAGCCTGGCAGCTACAGTCCATAGGGCTGCAAAAAGTCAGACATGACTGAGTGACTTAGCACAGCACACATATAATAGTTTGCATCTGTTAACCCCAAACTCCCAATCCAACCCTTCCCCACCACCCCTTCCCCTTCGAAACCACAAGTCTGTTCTCTTCCTCTGTGGGCCTATTTCTGCTTTGTAAATAAATTCCTTTGCATCCTATCTTGGTGGTTTGACCTGAGGTGACCCTGCCCTGGAGTCTACAGGCTCTATGGTAGGGCTAATGGCATCCTCCCGTAGGGTTCCCACCAGTGGGCAACTCCCAGGACCGCAGCTGCTAGTGCCTACATCCGTGTGGCAAAGCACTGCCAGCCCACGCCTCTTCAGGAGACCCTCCAACACTAGCAGGTATGTTGGGTTCAGTCTCCTCCCCCCTGGGTCCTAGGAGCCCAAGACTTTGTGTGTACCCTCTAAGAGTGGAGCCTCATTTCCCCCGGTCCTGTAATCCAACCCCACTGGCCTTCAACATCAGATTTCCTGGGGGCTCCTAGTCCCTTTGCCTGTATCCCCAGGCTGGAAAGCCTGACGTGGGCCTCAGAGCCTTCACAACAGTGGAAGAACTTCTCTAACATCATTGTTCTTCACTTTGTGGACCACCCACTTGTCGGGTATGGGATTTAACCTTATTATGATTGTGCCCCTCCTACCATCTTGTTGCAGCTTCTCCTTTGTCTCTGGACGGGAGGCATCCCAGCATCCTCCTGTCCATAGTTGTTCAACAGCTAGTTGTGATTTGGGTGCTTTCTCAGGAAGAGATGAGCATGCGCCCTTCTACTCTGGCATTTTAACCAATCAGCTCTCAGGCACCTGTATTTGTATTTTAGATTCCACATATAAGGGATATCCTATGGTATTTGCCTTTCTCTGCCTGACTTAGTACGATCATCTCTAGGTTCATCCATGTTGCTGCAAATTTTCATTCTTTTTATGACTGAGTAATATTTCATTGTATATATGTACCACATCTTGTTTATCCAATCCTCTGTTGATGGACACTTAGGTTGCTTCCATGTGTTGGCTACTGTAAATAGTGTTGCTATGAACATTGAGATACATGAGGTATCTTTTCTAATTATAGTTTTGTCTGGGTATATGCCCAGGAGTGGTATTTAAGTGGTAGGAGAACCATGCCTCTAATCTACTTTCAAATGGAGTAAACCTGTTTCCAGGTGGAGGTGGGAAGGTAGGTCACTCTCCAAAAAGGGTTTAGAACCCAAGTGGTCAAGAAGGTGAGCAGCCAAAGACACCAGGTGCCCTAGAATCGGTGGCTTATCTCAGTGGTTCTCAGATTTGGCTGAATCACTTGGAAGCTTTTAAAAATGCCTAGTGTCTTAGCATCACTGCATCTCTCTACTCACCTAATCAAGACATGCGGGGATGGCCCTAGAGGGTAATTTTCACTATCCCCAGGTGGTCCCAAGGCAGGGTTTGCCAATCAGTGTCTTAGAGTGTTGCTCCTCAAAGTGTGCTCTGCATAGATCACCAATAAATAAGCAACACCTGGGAACTTGTTAGAACTACAGAATCTGGGGCCTAACCTCAAATATACTGAGCCAGAAGCTGCATTTCAACAAGACCCACGGGTGATTTACGTGCACTTGCTTCCCTGGTGGCTCAGCGGTAAAACAATTCGCCTGCAATTCAAGACGCCTGCAGAATTCCATCCCTGGGTGGGGAAGATCCCCTGAAAGAAATGGCACCCACTCCAGTATTCTTGCCTGGGCAATCTCACGGACAGAGGAACCTGGCAGGCTTCACTCCATGGGGTCACAAAGAGTTGAACTCAACTTAGCCACTAAACAACAACAAAGAATCTGATGAATATCAGAACTACCAGAGAACTAATAAACACGAGAAAGAAGGCGAGTCGTGGAGGCACAGTAAGGTCCGTGCCTGTTTTTACCAAGTTCCCCCAGTGAAAGAGTTTCAGTATCGACAGTCTCAGTCAATCTCTTAGGTTAGACAAAATTTGCCTTCCCTCTGGGCACAGGTCCGTTCTTCCAATCTGACGGGGTTTGCCAACCGCTGTCAAAAGGCACACGCGCGCAGCTGCGATTACAGGGCTGGACGCCGGCGTCCTGCCCTGAGGCCGACTTCCGCTTTTTGTGCCGCTGCTCTCGCGGTCACGTGACTATCACAGAGCGGAACGGGAAGGGCCTGCAGAGGCTGCCGGAGACGACTTTGCTGTTTCTGTGAGATAAAGAGATGAACAAATCTCCCAGAGCCAGGGGTCCGTGCAAAGGCAGGTGTCATCCACCTTCACACTCTTCCTAGGATAACGACAAACGGACTTGTTGGGAGGATTGGGGTGTGAGAACGACGAGGAAGAGACAGAGGCTGGGGGAGGGTGCATAAGAAGCGCTTAGAGGAGATGGAGCCAATTTCAGGGCCTCTTAATTTTACTGTGAAAAGTGAAAGTGTTGGTCGCTCAGTCTGTCCCACTCTGCAACGCGCCAGGCTCCTCTGTCCCTGGAATTCTCTGGGCACGAATACTGGAGTGGGCCATTCCCTTCTCAGGGGGCTCTTCCCAACCCAGGGATCAAATCCAGGCTCAAACCCAAGTTTCTAGAACATTACTGTTCTCAAACTTCGGCGGTGGGAAAGGACAAGGTGTGAGCACGAGGGATTAACACCTAGGGCCTTGAGAGTCAACTTTAGAATTTAAAAGAAGGGTCTAATACACCTTGGCCAAGAACTGAATTCCTAAATATCCAGAGGGAAGAAAAAAATGGTTTTTACAGGTAACAGTTGTTGCATAACTCAAATGGCATTGTAAGAAAAACTTGAGAGTTCAAAACGAGAATTGCTGTTAAATATTTAGCCCTCGAATCAATTTCGTAGGTTTGGGGCTACACTTACTTGCCTACTTCTGAGTTCCTCGGGTGAAGGTTGTGGACCAGGTACCACCTAAGACCCCTTCCAATTCAGTTCCAGTTCTGTGACCCTTTATGGCTGGAATTCGATTTAGTATGCTCCAAGTTACTACCGGGCTTCCCCAGTGGCTCAGTGGTAAAGAATCCACCTGCAGTGCAGGAAACATGGATTCTATCCCTGGATCTAGAAGATCCCCTGGAAAAGGAAATGGCAACCCACTGCAGTATGTCTGCCTGGAAAACCCCATGGACAGAGAGTCTGGTGGGCTACAGTCCATAGGGTTGCAAATAGTCAGACACAACTGAGCAAGTAAGCATGTGAGCACCTTAAAAGGAATAATATACTATTTAATACCCTGCCACTGAGGCAGTTTAATAGGATAATCTACAAGTGTCCTGAGTCAACCATGCTTTATTTTTATTTTATAACTTTATACTAAATCATGACCAAAGTCTGAAATTAAGAACACTGCATTTCTCTTTGAGCAAAACAATATTTAAAACACAATGCTGGAACGTAATGTCAGCATTTTTTCCTGTTATTTCACATTGCACATGAGGCCAGTATACTTTATCGTGTAGCTAGCCACGCTCATGTAATAGCACTCCCGTAGATAGTCCAAACACTAGTGTGGGGTTTCACAAGTGTGTGGGTATCTCTTGCCTATTCTAAACACCATGTTCTGGTTGTCATACCTGCTTTGCTGTTTGCCTCTTTCTCATTGTCAGCCCCTCCCTTATTCTGACACATGGTACTATCTTAGTCAAAACTGACCTTTTCTTGGGGTGGGAATGGAGGGATAAATTAGCAGTTTGGGGTTAACATACACTCAACTACTATGCGTATAATATAACCAACAGAGCCTACTACTTTGCGATAACCTACAATGGAAAAGTGGAGGAGGCGATGGCACCCCCTCCAGTGCTCCTGCCTGGAAAACCCCATGGACGCAGGAGCCTGGTGGGCTGCAGTCCATGGGGTCGCTAGAGTCGGACACGACTGAGCGACTTCACTTTGACTTTTCACTTTCATGCATTGGAGAAGGAAATGGCAGCCCACTCCAGTGTTCTTGCCTGGAGAATCCCAGGAACTGGGAAGCCTGGTGGGCTGCCGTCTATGGGGTCGCACAGAGTCGGACACGACTGAAGCGACTTAGCAGTAGCAGCACAACGGAAAAGAATCTTTAAAAGAATATATATGTGTATAACTGAATCACTTTGCTGGACACCTGAAACGAACACATTGTCAATCAACTATACTTACTTCAATTTAAAAAAAGAAAAAAACTGACCTTTTCTCAGTCCACATGTCTATAGTCTTTTAGCGGTTTGTAGGGCAAAAAAGATCATATTTATTGGATGAAACATTTCCAAAAGAAATTATAAAGTAGCAACATTAAATGAAATTAAAATTTCTAAGGGTAAGCCAAAATGTAAATACTCTATAATATTTTGTATAACAGAAACAAAAGTTGAATAACCATGCTTCTCAAAAAAAATGGACAGAATTGAGTGTATGTGATTCAGAAAGTTAAAAAAGTGAAAAGAAAAACTTATCAACAGGAAGCTGTGCGCTTACTATTAGTTTCACTTTACAAACACTGGAGTGAGTGGGCACTGGAAAAGGAGAGGAACTGGAACTTCAGAGTTTCAGAGTTTCAGGACTTCGCATGTAATTTCAAAACAATCTCTGACATTGTTTTCTCTCTCTCTCCCTTGTGCTGGAATAACTGCCATATGACTCTAACTGGTAGTTAAATTAGGGAGGTGAAGGGATTAATAAGGTGAGGCAGCAACATGTGGGAGAAAAAATAAAAGAAATCACTTCAAGCAGCTGTGAGACTTTCAATAAAGCACTTAATTTCCCAGATCTACAATTTTAAGGAGATTGAACTAAACAAACCAGTTTTATTCCAACGTTAATGTTTTTATTATTTCTTTAATGGTTATTACATCAACACATAACACAAAATCAAACTTTGCAATAAAATAGCATAATGTTAGTGACTTGTGTTTACAACATAAATCCCTAATGAAAACGACACATGCCTATGACAGTCCTAACAAATGGGTAATGACATTATTTCCCCTAAGTAAAATACTAACTCAGAATCCTTCTCAACACAAAATTCAGATAGTCATCGCTTCACTCATTCGTTCGTTCATTTATTAATTTGTTCATTCATTTATTCATGCAACAAATATTTATTCTCTGCCTCTTCTGAGTTCCACTGTAAAACAAGATATAGTCAGCCCCTGTCCTCAGAGAGTGTACACATTTTAGAAAAGACATTGATACAAGTAATTACAGCAAGATGAAATGTGGCATGAGAGGTGAAACCCTGTTTGCTCTACCTGGTTTAAAATTTAGACTCTCTTAAGATAGAAGTTTGGCGTGGGGTAGCTCCTCTCGGCCGCCGCCCCTGACCTCGGACGTGGGGTAGCTCCTCTCAGTCACTCCTGCGCCATCGCAGCTGGTTTTAGAAAAGGCAAAGGAACCAGAGATCAAATTGCCAACAGCCGATGGATCATGGAAAAAGCAAGAGAGTTCCAGAAAAACATCTATTTCTGCTTTATTGACTATGCCAAAGCCTTTGACTGTGTGGATCACAATAAACTGTGGGAAATTCTGAAAGAGATGGGAATACCAGACCACCTGACCTGCCTCATGAGAAACCTATATGCAGGTCAGGAAGCAACAGTTAGAACTGGACATGAAACAACAGACTGGTTCCAAATAGGAAAAGGAGTATGTCAAGGCTGTATATTGTCACCCTGCTTATTTAATTTATATGCAGAGTACATCATGAGAAACGCTGGGCTGGAAGAAGCACAAGCTGGAATCAAGATTGCCAGGAGAAATATCAATAACCTCAGATATGGAGATGACACCACTCTTATGGCAGAAAGTGAAGAGGAACTAAAAAGCCTCTTGATGAAAGTGAAAGTGGAGAGTGAAAAAGTTGGCTTAAAGCTCAACATTCAGAAAACGAAGATCATGGCATCTGGTCCCATCACGTCATGGGAAATAGATGGGGAAACAGTGGAAACAGTGTCAGACTTTATTTTGGGGGGCTCCAGAATCACTGCAGATGGTGATTGCAGCCATGAAATTAAAAGACGCTTACTCCTTGGAAGGAAAGTTATGACCGACCTAGACAGCATATTCAAAAGCAGAGACATTACTTTGCCAACAAAGATCCGTCTAGTGAAGGCTATGGTTTTTCCAGTGGTCATGTATGGATGTGAAAGTTGGACTGTGAAGAAAGCTGAATGCCAAAGAATTGATGCTTTTGAACTGTGGTGTTGGAGAAGACTCTTGAGAGTCCCTTGATCTGCAAGGAGATCCAACGAGTCCATTCTAAGAAGATCAGTTCTGGGTGTTCTTTGGAAGAACTGATGCTAAAGCTGAAACTCCAGTACTTTGGCCACCTCGTGAAGAGTTGACTCATTGGAAAAGACTCTGATGCTGGGAGGGATTGGGGGCAGGAGAAGGGGACAACAGAGGATGAGATGACTGGATGGCATCACCGACTCAATGGACATGCTGCTGCTGCTGCTGCTGCTGCTGCTGCTAAGTCGCTTCAGTCGTGTCCGACTCTGTGCGACCCCATGGACTGCAGCCTACCAGGCTCCTCCATCCATGGAATTTTCCAGGCAAGAGTACTGGAGCGGGGTGCCATTGCATTCTTTGCAGTGGACATGAGTTTGGGTGAACTCCGGGAGTTGGTGATGGACAGGGAGGCCTGGCGTGCTGCAATTCATGGGGTCGAAAAGAGTCGGACATGACTGAGCAACTGAACTGAACTGAAGACAGAAGTTTAAAAAAATAGGTTACGGAATTTACATAGTTTCCCATATAAGCACTTCCACTCACATTAGGTATTTCTGTGACAGGGAGATTTTAAATGCTCTTTATAGCTGCTGCTGCTGCTGCTAAGTCGCTTCAGTCATGTCCGACTCTGTGCAACCCCATAGACGGCAGCCCACCAGGCTCCCCTGTCTCTAGGCAAGAATTTTGGAGTGGGCTGCCATTTCCTTCTCCAATGCATGAAAGTGAGAAATGAAAGTGAAGTCACTCAGTCGTGTCCGACTCTAGCGACCCCATGGACTGCAGCCTACCAGGCTCCTCCGTCCATGGGATTTTCTAGGCAAGAGTACTGGAGTGGGGTGCCATTGCCTTCTCCATCTTTATAGCTGAGCACACTGTTATTTCAATAATGGAAAAGTTTAGTCGGGCTTCCCTGGTGGCTCAATGGTAAAGAATCTGTCTGCAATGCAGGAGACCTGGGTTCAATCCTTGGGTTGGGAGCAGGGCATGGCAACCCACTCCACTATTCTTGCATGGAAAATCCCCATGGACAGAGGAGCCTAGCAGGCTACAGTCCACAGGGTCACAAAGAGTCTGACACGACTGAGTTACTAAGCACAGCACAGCACCGAGGTTCAATCATTAAGAGAGAAGGAGTATCAGGTGGGCAAGAGCAGTCTCTGCCTTTGTGTTTAACAGTTTCGTGTTTACTAGTTTTCTCAACTAGTAACATTCATTTTCTAATTCTCACTTGGCAATATTCATTTCCATATAATATAAATTTGTTAGATTGCTTAGTTATGAAATAACTGTTACCTAATTGTCCACAGCCCTATGTATACCTTTTCGTCTTTATTTGTAGACTACTATCAGTGTACTATAAATTATTTCACTTAAATGTGTTAGTCCAATCAAACTGCCATAATGAAACATTACATTCTTGGGGGGCTTATAAACAACAGAAGTTTATTTTTCCTAGTTCAGGAGGCTGGGAAGTCCAGGATCATGGCAGAGTCTACGTTTAGTGAGAGCTTCCAGGTTCATATCAGGCTTCTTGCTGTGTCCTCACATGGTGGCAAGGACCAGGGAGCTCTGTAGGGTCTCTTTTGTGAGCACATTAATCCTACTCATAAGGGCTCTGTCTTCTCCCAGAGACCCCCATTTCCCAATACCATCACATCAAGCATTAGGATTTCAACTATGAATTGGGGAGAACACAAACATTCAAACCATAGCAATAAGTAATTCCTGATATTTGAAGGAATAACGTACTTTACAAAAGAGATAAGGGAAATAACCACTTTCTATTATGATTAATTACTGCAGAACTCAAATTGTTTTGTGTATGTTCCTACTGTGGATTTTTTAAAGTATCAGAATTGGAGAGGGTGTGGAGAAAAGGGAACCTTCTTACACTCTTGGTGGGAATGTAAATTGATGCAGTCACTATGGAAAGCAGTATGGAGTTTCCTCAAAAAACTAAAAATAGAGTTGCCATATGATCCAGTAATCCCACTCCTGGGCATATACTCAGATAAAATTCTAATCTGAAAAGACATATGTGTCCCTATGTTCACAGCAGTACTATTTACAATAGTACTGAGCGAGTCAGTTCCTAGGCAGGGTGATAGGGAGTCCAGGGGTCCCCAAGGAGAGAGGGGTCTGGAATTATCAAGGAGGAAGAAAGGACAAACTTTTTTCCTTCTCTACATTCCTTAGGATTATATAACAATAATGTATTCTGCCTGAGGACAGTCTTTGGATTAAACCTTCTGTTACCTTAAAATGTAAATTATGGGAGTAGGTCTGATGAGGTCTTTACAACCTCCAGACATTCTTTGGATTATATAACCTCATTGTTAACACTAGCAAGCGGGTACTCTTTCTGCCCCCTTCTGATGCCTATGTCAGAAGCTTTCTCTATCTCCTTTATACTTTAATAAAACTTTATTACACAAAAGCTCTGAGAGATCAAGCCTCGTCTCTGGCCCCGGATTGAATTCTTCTCCTCCGGGGGCCAAGAATCCTGGTGTATTCGTGTGATTCAACAACAACCTTTCAGTACTTCCATGCCAAGACATGGAAACAACCTAAATATCCATCAAGAGATGAATGGATAAAGAAAATGAGATACATATATAAAATGGAATATTACTCAGCCATCAAAAAGAATGGAATAATGCCATTTGCAACAACATGGATGGACCTAGAGGTTATAAAACTGATTGAAGTAAGTCAGACAGAGAAAAAACAAATATCATGATATTGCTTATATATGGAATCTAAAATATGATACAAATCAACCTATCTACAAAACAAAAACAAACTCACAGGTATGCAGAACAGACTTGTGGTTGCCAAGTGGGCAAGATGGATTGGGAGTCTGGGATTAGCAGATACAAACTATTATATATAGAATGGATAAACAAGGTCCTACTATAGGAAACTAGATTGAATATCTTGTGACAAACCATAATGGAGAAGAATATGAAGAAGGATATATGTATATGTATAACTAAGTTACTTTGCTGAATAGGAGAAATTAATACATTAGAAATCAATTATACTTCAATAAATTTTCTTAATTAGCATCATAGACATGTTAAAAACCTAAAAGAAAATGTATCAGCATTAGTGAAAAGAATCAGGAAGTCCTAGATAAGTCTAGCCAATCGTAATTCCATTAAACATATTTTAAGAAGGTGAAATTTGAATACATGACAAATTAAAGGGGTGGAAAAACATATTCCATGCAAATGAAAGCCACATGAAGGTTAGGATAGCTATACTTACATCAGACAAAATAAACTTTAAGCAAAAACTGCAAAAAGAGACAAAGAGGATGTTTTCATACCATATACAAAAATAAATGGAAACTGGATTAAAGACTTAAAATATAAGATCTGAAACTCCTAGAAGAAAACATAGGCAGTACACTCTTTGACATAAGTCTTAGTAAGATTTTTTTTAATGGATCTCCTTCAGGCAAGAAAAAGAAAAGCAAAAATGAATAAATATGACTACATCTGAAAACCTAAACTGAAAACTAAAAACTAAACTGAAAACCTCTGCACAGCAAAGGAAACTAAATGAAAATTCACCCTACTGAATGGGAGGACTGGTGCTGAAGCTCCCATACTTTGGCCACCTGATGTGAAGAGCTGACTCATTGGAAAAGACCCTGATGCTGGGAAAGATTGAGGGCAGGAGGAGAAGGGGGCGACAGAGGATGAGATGGTTGGATGGCATCGTCAACTCAATGGACATGAGTCTGAACAATCTCCAGGAGACAATGAAGGACAGGGAATACTGGAGTGCTGCAGTCCATGAGGTAGCAGAGTCGGACACAACTTAGTGACTGAACAACAAATGAATGGGAGACGATATTCGCAAAGGATATATCTGATTAGGAGTAAATATCCAAAACATACAAAGAACCCAGACAACTCAATACTAAAAAAAAATAACCCAATTGAAAAATGGGCGGAAGACCTGAATAGACATTTTCCCAAAGAAGACATACAGATGTCCAACATATGACAAGATGATCAACACTACTAATCATCAGGGAAATAATAGATCAAAACCACAATGAGATAGCACCTTGCACCTGTCAGAACGGCTCTTATCAAAAAGAGAACGAATAACAAGTGCGAGTGAGAATGTGGAGGAAGGGGAACCCCTCCTACACTGTTTGTGGGAAAGTAAATTGGTGCAGACACTATGGAAAACAGTATGGAGATTGCTTAAAAAATTAAAAATAGAACTACCATATGATCATGCAATTCCACTTCTGGTACTTTTGAGGAAAAAACCACTAATTTAAAAAGATATATGAACCCCTATGTTCATTGTATATGTGTGTGTATGTGTGTGTGTGTGTGTGTGTATACAGTTGTGTCTGACTCTTTGCGACCCCGTGGACTGTAGCCTACCAGGCTTCTCCGTCCATGGGATTCTCCAGGCAAGAATACTGGAGTGGGTTACCATTTTCTCCTCCAGGGGATCTTCCTGACCCAGGGATTGAACCCTGGTCTCCTGCATTGGAGGCAGACGCTTTAACCTCTGAGCCACCAGGGAAGCCCATGTATATAAAGATTCTACCTTTCTTCCACAGTATCTGCCTCAATTTGTCAATGTGTATTTTCATTTGACATATAATGTCATTTTAAGTAAAGCAAAATTTAAAATTTCAAGCATCAGCATGAATGTTACCATTCATCATTGTACTGTACAATGCTAGTTTTAAATGCAAACATAAGAGCAATTAACTTGCATTTGCAGAGTCACCAAAATCACACAATTCATATTTCACAACTCTTACATGTGTATGCATTTCATTCTTACCAGAACAGTAGAAATGCCACACAAGACTGACCGAACTGTTTATAGTTCTTTATATGTGCACATTCTACCAACAGTTTCTTACCTTCAGCTTACTAATGAATAGAGATGGACTGAAAGAAAATTATGAGTTGTCCTATCTTTCATTTTCCTTCTGACATCATTTTTAGAGTGGCAAGAAAACACTGTTAGAAAATAATAACGCTCCTCAGTTATTCATATTTTATAGAACACCATTGCTCTTCTATGTCCAAAGCAAGCTCTGTCCCAAAGGAACCAGAAATGCCTCTCAGCGCTGTAAGTACCCCCTGGGGCCCCAGGTACAGAGGTACTGATACAGAACCTGCACACAGAAGTATTCTCAAAAGAAAATTCAGACAGCACTACTTGATATGAATATTTCATTAAGAAACAAACTGGGAATTCAGTTCAATTCAGGCGCTCAGTCGTGTCCGACTCTTTGCGACCCCATGAACAGCAGCACGCCAGGCCTCCCTATCGCCAACTGCCAGAGTCTACTCAACCCCACATCCATTGGGTGGGTGATGCCATTCAATCATCTCATCCTCTGTTGTCCCCTTCTCCTCCTGCCCTCAATCTTTCCCAGCATCAGGGTCTCTTCAACTGAGTCAGTTCTTCACATCAGGTGGCCAAAGTATTGGAGCTTCAGCTTCAACATCAGTCCTTCCAGTGAACACCGAGGACTGATCTCCTTTAGGATGGACTGGTTGGATTTTCTTGCAGTCCAAGGGACTCTCAAGAGTCTTCTCCAACACCGCAGTTCAAAAGCATCAATTCTTCTGGTGAATTAGGAGTATTCAAACTAGAAGTGGTTAGAAACTTAGCTTTCAGTAGTCAGCTAAGTTCATAAAGCATGAATGAATGAGTTCATTTTTGTGTGATTAGTTACTAACATTTTCACTTTTTTAGAGTAGTAGAATTATTGTAGTAGTAGTAGTAGTAGTAGAATTATTAAACTTACTTGTTTGTAGCTGATTGGCTACCAAGCAGTCACTGACATTAACATGTGAGTAGTTGCCTGGCTGGCTGCAGCCCATGGGGTTGCTAAGAGTCGGATACAACTGAGCGACTTCACTTTCACTTTTCACTTTTATGCCTTGGAGAAGGAAATGGCAACCCAGTCCAGTGTTCTTGCCTGGAGAATCCCAGGGACAGGGGAGCCTGGTGGGCTGCCGTCTCTGGAGTCACACAGAGTCAGACACGACTGAAGTGACTTAGCAGTAGCAGTAGCAGTAAGGTCACACTAACATGAAGAAAGTTTAAATCTGTTTAAGGTCAGAGCCCGCCTTTTGGAGAAAACACCCTGACAACAGAATGGAGTTTGCAGTCAGAGCAGGTCCCAGCGCAGTTGATAGAAAGAAATTAGGTAGTTGCTTGGATTAGGGGATGGAAAATAGGGTTTGGTTGCTAAAACCTTGGCTCCCTGTCCACCCAAGCCAAACAGAAATACAGAGACAGAGCTTCAAGGAAACAGAAAAGAGTGGCTTCAGTATTTTTCCCAGGCAAAAGGGAAACGCAGAAGGCTAGCGCCTCAAGAATTGTGCCCTCCACTCTCAAGAATAGGGAGAGGTTTTTATATTCTCATGAAGGCCCTGCCTTTTTTTTTTTTTTTTTTGCAAAGTTTCAAAACGCCACAGTTAGCATCAGGCAACTCAGCAACTGCGACTGGTGTCCCTAAAATTATAGGCCCATTACCTTCTTTCTGAAATACAGAATGCTACAAGAGAGTTGGACACTACTGAGTGGCTGAACTGAACTGACAAGAGAGTACAGGGGGAGAAGAAGGCCAGGTGCAGAGTATAATCTACATAGAGTCAAAGAATAACCCACTTTGTCAAGGATGGGTCCAGCTACAAATGTTTGTTAGTAGTAACAGCTGAAGAAACAAGCAACATCGTTTAATTCTTGGCTGGTACGTGCCAGAGGCCCTTCACTCATTTCTGGTTTTGCTCTAACTGTGGACCTGAAAAATACTTAGAAGAATTGACAGGACTGGGTGACCAATAGGACAAGGAAAAGCTCCTGCTGCTGCTACTGCTAAGTCACTTCAGTCGTGTCCGACTCTGTGCGACCCCAGAGACGGCAGCCCACCAGGCTCCTCTGTCCATGGGATTTTCCAGGCAGGAGTACTGGAGTGGAGTGCCATTGCCTTCTCCGACGGAAAAGCTAAGGGATGATAAATAATCAGGAAGATTTTCCCAGGCTTCTGGGCAGGTAACTCAATAGACACTACTGTCATTTTCTGAGAGGCAAAGATAAAGAACCTGGACCTGAATATTTCAGATGTCTGCAACCTCCCTAACAAAATCCAGTTTCTCCAAAAGCTCCTCTCTGTTTCGGCTTGCATATCGCTTTAACTGAAGCTTCCCTGGTGGCTCAGAGGTAAGGAATCCGCCTGCAATGCGGGAGCCCTGGGTCCGATCCCTAGGTCAGGAAGATCCCTGGAGAAGGGAACGACCTACCCACTCCAGTACTCTGGCCTGCAGAACCCCACCCCTTTAACGGCCTCCATGCAGTGGGCTGACTGCTTCAGCCGGCAAACCACCAAGAAGACTCTTCTCGCCAGAGGGAGCCCTTGCGCACGACCTCGAAGACCGGCGCTGGGCGCAGTAAACCGGAAGCTTTTCACTCCCTAAAGTCCCCGCCCCTCAAGGTGTCATGGTGGCTCCGTCCCCTAATCCCCACAGCGGGAGGCCGAAAAGCGCCAGACCACAGACTCCGCCCCGCGGGAAACGGCCGCGGCCGCGCGAAGGCGCAGTCCCCGCGAGATCGCGTCAGTCGACACCGCCCAGGGGGCGGGGCTTCGCCTATGCCGGGAGGGCTGCCGCGTCACGTGACCGTCAGCCAATGGACGCGCGCGGCGGAGAGTTTGAACGCGGACGGCGGCGCAACCCGGAGTCTGAGGCTGGGGTCCCGGAGGTCCCGGCTTTCGCGGCTGTGCCTTCCCGCGGAGCCTGGTGTGAGCAGAGCAGCAGCTGCGGCGGAAGCCGTGGCCCAGGTACCGTTCTGGGCGTCCCGCGCGAGGCGGGTCTGCGGGCCTCACGCCTTCCCGCCCCGGCTGCCTTCTCCAGGGAGGGCGCCGCGGCTTTCCGGGCCCAGGGTCGTCGTGCCGCGCCCCCCGCCGCCATACGCGCCCCCCGCCGCGGGGTCTCCCGGTCCTTCTAGTTCGGCGGCCAGAAGCTCGGACCTGGCTGGCGCCGCTCTCCGAGTTCCTCCTGTTCAGTAGGGCCTGAACCTCCCGCCCCCCGGAGATCGGGAGGTGAAGCGTTCGCGGGATTTGAAGCCCAGGCTCGAGCGGAAGAGCCCGCAGGCCGGCAGCCTGACCTGGTGGCGTCCTTCGCTTTGGCTGCTTCTCCTTCTGGAGAAGCCGCACTGGCCGGTCCTCCCGGCCACCCAGCGGCAGGGGCGACGGGTGGAGAGCTCCCGCCCTGGTTCTTTGGATTCCAGATCCCTAAACCCGAATCCAGTGCGGCCCTGTCCTGACTTCTCCAGCCCTGCTGGCCGCCACACCCCCTGTTAAGACCGTCGGCCCAGGCGGGAAGGAGGCTTCTGACGGGGCTCATCTCCTTATTAATTTTAAGTTGACTTAATGTACGAACGAAAGTTTTTAAGAAAGACTGCTTTTAAAATAACTAAGAAGTTGCCTAATTTGTGTGGCTCGCAGACATCTCCAGGTTTGAACTAAAGAAGCTTCCTTGTGGTAGATAGTATGTTTTATACATCCCACTTGAAGTCAGCGCTTTAAAAATAGTAGTTGTCCTGGCTGGCCTGGAAGCATCCCAGTATATGTATCTGTATTGGCAGAAAGAAAATATTTAAGTGAAATCTACAGTATCTATATTTAAGAGCCCAGAGGAAAATAAGAAACGCCTGGAGAAAATACTCAAGAAAATGTAAGGTTCAGGAAAACATTTGACAAACTCAGAGGAAATGAAGACATGCTTTGTAGTGAAAACTTATGTATATAGATTGCCATAGGAAATGAGAATTTTTTTTTGTAATTTTAAGATCTGCAAAGTACAATGTAGGGCAAAGGTGTTCATGCACAGTAGTCTGTATTTAGTAGCAAAATACTGATGCCATCATAGTGCCTAGTGTATAGTAAGCCCCCAGTATTTGTTACAGAATTAATAAGTGGCATATTACAGAGTCTTTGGGTTGGAAATCTTATTGATTAAACCTTTCCTATAAAGTACCTAAGGAGGATAAAATTATGCCACAGACATTAGTGTAATTTAAAAGCTGCAAAATATAGGTTATTACCAGATTAGCTATCTACTTTGGGCTGATTCTGCAGTTACCAAGGGTCTAATCATTTTTTATGGACAGCCTGTTTTCAATTTTGTTTTATATTTGATACCACCTCTTCAAAAATTAAATGATTTCTATTATTTTTAAAGTCCTAGAGCAGAAGATGGCCAAGGAAAGATGCCTCAAAAAGTCTTTTCAAGATAGTCTTGAAGACATAAAGAAACAAATAAAAGAGAAAAGGAGTAAAAATTTAACAGAGGTTAAACGAAAGTCTTTGATCATTGCGCCATGCCAAACAATCAGTAAGAGACTTTCATGTTTCCTATATATCACTTTTTAAGATTAGATTTAATTACTGATTTAAAAAAATTTATTTTCTTTTAGCCAACACTTCCAAAGTGCTAAACTATGAAGACAACAACAGAATGTTAGCCTTAGCTTTGGAAAATGAAAAGTCCAAACTGAAAGAAGCCCACGATGTCATCTTAAAGCTGCGGAGAGAGTGTTACCTCCTCAGCTACCAACTGTACACACTGAAAAATAAACTTACGTCACAACAGACAGAAGAACCTGCTCAGGTATTTTTATCGGGAAGGCTGGATTTCTTAGGAAGAAAATGTTAAAGCCTTAAATTATCAATTTAGATCAATTGTGTTTTTTTTAATTAATTATACTGATAGCTCTGTTATTAGTGAGCTGGTCAGAACGTCTTTTCTCAGTGCTGTGGCCCCGTAGTTGTGTGTGGCCAGTTAAGAATGCTTCAAGAATACTGGTAATACTCCTATAACTTGCTTCCGAAAGACTGTAGCAAGACCAGGTATAAAAGAAATAGTTGAGTCTCTTGCATGGCCAGACCCTCTGAATGGTCAGCAAACTGAGGCAAAGGGAGGGCAAGTAAGCTGAAGGGCTGGAAGTGGTGGTGGAAGCAGAGTGGTGCAGAAGTTTTAATCAGTGCTGTTAATCCAACTTTTCTATGTAGTTTTGCTACACCAGTGGGGTTAATGTAAGGACTGCCTTAATTGGGGAGATGAGAAGTAGTTAAGTGCTTTATGGAGAATCCTTTTTACCTACTAGTTGGCTAAGTTAGGACAGTTCAGTTCAGTCACTCAGTCATATCCAGCTCTGCAACACCATGAGCCTCAGCACGCCAGGCCTCCCTGTCCGTCACCAACTGCCAGAGTCTACCCAAACCCATGTCCATTGAGTCAGTGATGCCATCCAACCATCTCATCCTCTGTCATCCCCTTCTCCTCCCACCTTCAATCTTTCCCAGCATCAGGGTCTTTTCCAATGAGTCAGCTCTTCGCATCAGGTGGCCAGAGTATGGGAGTTTCAGCTTCAGCATCAGTCCCTCCAAAGAATATTCAGGACTGATTTCCTTCAGGACAACTATACATTAACTGCCAAACAGGAAATATCTTGAACATTTTGCTGTCAGCTTTTTAATCTGATTCTGTTTGTGTCCAGGGGTGTATAGAAAGGCCAGCCAAAGCAACACATGGAGAAAGTTTGGTTTGGGATCTTCTCTGGGTCATTCTCCTCTCATTTCCTAAAGGCCACTGCCAGGGAAGCTCCATGGGGCAGAGAAAGAAGTCAGGTGGAAACACTTAGGTGTCTTGTCTGTTTGCCATACCAGTGAAGACAGCTGTGCTGGCACCTAGGGCAGCAGAAGCCGGAGCCTAGTGCTTAGGGTCGGGGGTGGGCTCAAGAAAGGAGTTAAGTCCTTTCTCCACCTAGAGGAGGGGTCAGTGAAAGAGTTCTTGCCTCCCTGCAACTAAGGTGATTTCGTATCTCTTCTGCGTATAATACATAGAATGTATACACACACATGCAATATGCATTGTAGTGTGATAGAGAATTACCTATAAAGATTAGATTGTTTTTTCTTTTTAACCTTCATGTAAGGGTTAGATTATTTAAAAACAAAACAAAACTTTTTTCCCTCAAAATGTAATCTTTCCTAAGTTTTTTCTTTGGTCAACTAGTGAGGCAAAACATTTCTCCAAAGACATTTGATTCTTCCTCTTCCCTTTTCAGATTTTTGCTGAAACCACACAGAATAGTGTCAAGTGAATATTCAATAAGATAATCACAAAAACTGGTGAAAAAATTCTTTTATTACAGACCTTTTGACATTGATCAATGAATTTTTAGTATTAAAAGATAGTGTTAAGTTGCTAGGTGAGAGTATTAGCATTTAAAACATCGGTTTGTTTTCTGCCACACGTTTGATGTGTCGCTTGCTCTCAACCATCATTGTGTACTTGTGCGTCCTTGTGTATCAAGTCAATTTGTAGTGATAGAGAAGCTTAAAATGCTTTAATGGGAATGTTTTTATTTCTTGCCTACCAACAATTATCTTGCCTTTTAAGGATTAATTAGAAAGTACTAATAGCGTTTCTTACATTTTATGATGGATCTTTTAAAATTTTATATCTCTCTGTAGTTAAATATCCGCCTTTATTTACCTTCAGTAATACTAGCTTTAGAACATTAGCTGTGTTGATAATCAACTTAAAACTTTTATTAACAGGATTAAGTTTCCAGTTTTATTTCTGATGAACAGTTTCAACCTATTCATTATAATGTCTGTATATTGTTTGTCCATCACATTTCATAAAACAACTGCACTGAATTGGAATGACTTTTAAGGAATCAGACTGGGCCTCTTGTTTCCCTGACACACATCTATTTATACACATCTGCCTAGGTCTCCGCTGTCTCTCCTTTTCCTTCTGGTGCCATTGGCTGAAGTGTCTGCTCCTATCCAAGGCCAGTCCCTCCCTGTGTGATCTGATTCTCTTGTTTTCTTCTCCTCTGGGACTTTGCTCCTGAAAGTTTGCACTCTCATCCAGCATTTATCTCCCTCTACCCAATTGTTCCAGTTATGTACAAATGTGCTTTAGTATCTCTCTCACCTTAAGAGGAAAAGAAAATAAATAGAACCTCTCCTGATCTCATTCTGCTGTCTCCTCATTTCTCTGCTTCCATTCACAGGAGAACTTTTCCAAAGAGAACAGAGCACTTACTGTCTTCCCTTCCTCAGCTTCCATTCACATTTGAATTCTGTGTCAGACTTTGATCCCCACCATTCTGTTATCACTGTATATCTGGGTCACCAAAACCTCTGTGTTACCAAAGTCAGTAACTTTGGTCACTTTTCTTTCTTGTTGGCCTTGAAGTACTACTATGGTACAGGGATGACTTTGTTGGAAGTACTTTGATCTCAGCTTTCTTACCATCATAATCTCCTTGTTTACCTTTCTGACTATGCCATGTGGGTCTCTCTTGCTGGCTTCTTCTTTACTCCTAAACATCAGTTGTCCTAGACCCACTGTATCCCTTCCCACAGCTTTAAATACTGTCTGCCTGCTGGTGACTTCCAAGTGTGTAGCTCAAGATCTACACACACACAGTTATTACTTGATATATTCACTTAAGTATTATAAAGAATCTCAAACATACTTTGTACAAAGTATAAACTCTACTTTTTCCCCCTCCCAAAGATCCTGTGGACTTGTGCCTCCCTCTATAAGTCTTGCTCGGCTCAATAAGGCAGCCCAGCTGCTTGGCCAAGTCAGAACCACAAGAAGCTTCCCTCTCGCTCACTGTCCCTACCTCCACCCCTATTCGATGCGAGCACACTTTGTTACCCCAAAACCTTCTAGGCCAAACCTTCACAGCTGTAGGATTCAGTCCAAGTGGGCGTGTCTTGCTTGATTGACATGACGACTCCCAGCTGCTGTGCCTTTGGCTCTTTTCAGTCCCTGTGTCACATGGTGGTCTGCTTGATCTTTTTTAAAACTTAGATCATTTTACTTCCCTGCTTAATATTTAAATGACTTCCCGGTGTGTGTCACGGGCCCCCCAAACCCCATCCAGAGCCAACCAGCTGGGGCCAGAAGAGCAGGCCTCGCAGAGTGTCTTGTCCGGGGGCCTCCCTTTAGGTGGGCAACTGCCTTGGGGTCCATGCCCAACCTGTGTCACCCACCAAGAGACTGGTCTTTTTCTGAAAAAAAAAAAAAAATCAAACTCATGGCCCTCAGGCCCTGCATCATCTGGCTTCTGCCCACCTCCTGGTCTTTCCTGTGACTGTTCCAGCCCCAGTGGCCTTCTTTCCTAAACACAGCAAGGGTTTTCCTACATCATGACTTTTGTATTTTCTGTTCCCAGTGCTTCTCCTTCAAGTGGCTGGCTCTTTGCATTTCTTCAGATTTCAGATGAAAGTCATCCCACCTAAAAGCCCTCCAGACATCAGTTACTCTGCCATTTCACCCTGAGTAAATACTTCCTCCATTGCATTTATGACTACTAGCTTTTTTACCTTTTCTCTCCCTATGCTAGACTGTAAGCTTTAAGAGGGTAGTACTTATTCTGTTTTCTAGTTTTGGATTCAGTTCCTAGAACAGTCCCTGGGACCATAGCAGACTATCAGTAAGTATCTATTGTTGAGTAAATGAATGCTTCGTTGTGAATATTTTGGTTGTACCAGTGTTTTCTTTGTTTCAATACATTAACAGAACCTAGAATTATGTCCCTCTGGAATGGACTCCAAAAGTGGAATGGACTCCAGTAGTGACGACAACTCCAGAGATGTATTTGTGAAGCATTTACCGTTAGTATCGAATTCATTATTATCAATACCAATAAATATTTAACTGTGATCCATTTGTGAAAGGAAATCAGCATCATACTGAGTCACGTATTTGAAGTCTGGTACTCTCTCAAGAATGTATTTAAGAAAATTTTGATATGTTGAAATTCTGTCCTATATAGCCACACCAAAGCTTTCTTCTATTTAGTTACTTTTTGACGTCTAGGGATAAGAAGCTTCTCTTGAAGCTTCATTTGTATTTTTCTTGTATCATGTTTTTATTCTAAGAATTGGACATTCGAATGTTGGTTATTTTGCCAGTAACACAAATAGTCTGGTTTAGAAAAGAAATCTAATAAACTACCATATTTAACAAATTGTCACACTGACTTGCTTGTCCAGTTGGTTCTGAAATATCATCAGACCTCATATACTTCTTCTCTTGAATTAGGGTACTTTATTTGTTTGCTTATGAATTACTGAAATAAAATTAGATTAGTCAAATGCACAGATCTCAATTACAGAGTGCAGTGAGTTGGACTAATATATACACCTGTGAACTGAAACCTGGGTTAAAGTGCAGAGCATTGCCATTGCTCTGGCCAGGATTTCTCAGCTGAGCACTGCTGACTGTTTGGACTGGATCATTCTTTGTTGTGGGCGTGGTCCTAAGCACTGTGGGGCATTTAGCAGCATCCTCGGCCTCTACCCACCAAATGCCAACAGCAACCGCCTCTAATAGCTGTAAGGACCAAAGGTGTGTCTAGACATTGCAGACGTTCTGAGGCCCCAGGGGAACGGGCAGGTTAAGTGTCCCCAGGTGAGAGCTCCGTCATAAACCATCCCTTCGTGTCCCTTTGGAGTTTGTGCCTTTGTGCCCCTCTCCTTGTGGAAGTAATCACTAATGTGATTTCTGTCCCCATATTAATTTTAATCATGAGTAGTTTTTAAACTGTTGAATATTAAAGATCTGATGCAATATTTATGTGATGGCCAAAAAGTAAGATGAGGTAATTGAGTTTTTATAAGATTTCTAAAATTTTATTGACTGGTTGCTGTTACTCTATTTCCACAACTTGTGCTTAAGTTTTGATGTCTAGAGGGGTAAATTTTGTAAGAAAAAAAAAGAATAAAATTAGAATGAAATGGCCATATTAAAGCATAAAAATGGAAATTTCTTATTTCATGAACCAAAGGGACAAAATTTTTTACAGAAAATGAACAGTGTGAATTCAGAGGAGTCAGTAGGTAAATGTCACAAAAGTATGTTGTACCAAAGAAAATCACAGCTTGGCTAATGATACAGTAGGCTCCAGAAGAGGCATTTAACTGAATTTCTTTTAATGTAGTTTATACATCAATCTGATTGGCTATTTCTCCAGTTAAATAAAATGATGAGTTAGGGAAAGTGTTCAGGAGAAACTGTTGAGTTTGATGTGCTCCTCCTAGGGGGAGTTGAATATCAGTCATAACAAATCTGCTTCCATGTCATCATCATCAGTGTTTTTTGGTTTCCTTTGATACAGAACAGATATACTGATATAGAATGGAATTATGAAATGTTACTAAAAGGAAAAAACTTTGTAGAAAGTCTTAAATTCTTTTATTGCATAAATGTTAAGTTTTTTATTTTTTATTGGTACTTTCTAAGGCAAGTGCTTGAGGGTGCTGACTGTCCAGGACAAGAAGAATCATTCCAAGGAGAAGGTAATTCCAGTGAAAATCTAAAAATACCATGAAGGCACGATGAGATCTTTGAGAACAAGTAGCAATTAAATTTCTCTAAGTTTTGTTTTTTTACCTTTTAAGATCTGCTCATCTGGTATTCTGCTCAAAGCAAATATCTATTTTACACAGAATCACAAAAGAGTTTTAAAATCCATCCATTTTTATTTTTCCAAATCTGTAGTCAGAAACCTTGGTTACAACTGCGGCTGCAGTTTACTGAGCCTACGATGTGTTACACTCTGTTAGGCACTTAACATACATTATCTTACTTAACCCTTGTAACAACCTTGGACTATATAGGTATAGACAGTCAAAAGGAAGTAAATAGTAAGCTCCCCAGATTTTTATTTATTTAGAGTAAATGGAAAACTACAGAAAGAATTTTCATTAGTTCCATTTTTAACTTTGAATTCTAACATTCTTAATTTAAATTTCCATAAAGTGAACCTGTTTTTCTCATTTATTTTATTTTTTTAATTCTCAGAGCCAGTACCTACTATTTCTCAAGACAGACCAGGATTCGATTTGGATTCAAGTGAAGATAAGTCAACTGATATTGTCTTACCTAGAACTATATCTCTCCGTCGTGGTTTAAAGAAATACATTAACAGTCCATGTCAGATTAGTGCTGTGGATGATTTTGGAATCAGTCACTTGTCAGAGGACTCTTTGGAACTAGAAAGGATTAGATTTGTAGACCCGCCAATAAGCACACGGATACCTGAAAACGTAGAACAAAGTGTTTGTCGGTACAGCAGGAGTCAGATTTACTTATCCCCAAGGCTGGTTCACCCAGGACAATCTACCAAAACAAAGAAAGATGCTTATGACTATAAATCACAGCCAACTAAAAGCAAGCACAGAGGTGCCAAAGAACGAAAAGGAAAAGCGAAAGCTAACCAAAGGGGGAAATCAAGATCTGTATCAAAGTGTAAAGGGAGCAAAAGTGGGAATAAAACTCTCACCTCCTGTGACGCTTACAATTTTAATTCGGAAGAAGGTGTTCACCTTACTCCCTTCCGGCAAAAAGTGTGCAATGATGCTACAAGAGAGGAAACCAACAATGAATCTGAAGTGAGCACCTGTGAATCAAGCTGTTCAGGAGATGATTCTGATGACCTCTATGTTCCCACATCCAAGTCCAGTCCAGATCTCAGCAGTGAATCAATGAGGAGTCCTGTCCCCAGGCCTCGGCCTAGACGAGCGCTGAGACGTGGGGGCTCTGAGACAACGGAGACGCCTCCTGGTAAGTGATTTACTTGTTTGCCTCACTCTTGATGTTTATGATAAATGATCACTCCTTGTACTTTCATACTAGCATTTACCATCTGCTTCTCTGGAGGAGGTTATAGACTTACCATCTGTCTCTTTGGGGAAAATTAAATAGTGGGGGACTGGGGGTGCAAACCACAGTGTGTAGCTTTGACATACTTTAAGCTAATTTAAATCCTCTTTAAGAACAAATAGGACTTGTCATGGAGAGAGAGTTTTTACTTTCAGTAAATGAAACCTTCCAAAGCAAGGAAAGTTGTGGAGTTAGGTTGAATTAAAATGCCTGTTATGCACTCCTCCAAAACATCCCCCTGAAAATGAAATCAAACTTAAATCCAGCGACCTGTAATTTTAATGACTTTGCTTTATCGTCAACTTGACAGGATCCAGAATTTAAAAGAATTTTCTATTTCGTGAAGGTGGCCTAATAAGACCAAGAAAACCTTTTCCTCAATTCCTTAGTAGTATTTTATAAGACATGTGTAAAACATCTAAAAACTGTGGCTTAGAAAATCTTGCTTTTATTGGTTAGATCAGAAAGTAGTCCAAATATTGACAATACAGCCTGCTGCTGCCCACAAAGATTCTCATCTGGGAACTGTATTAATAGTTAGTATGTGAACATAAACAGGCAAATTTTATCATTCTCAAAATTCTGTCATGCTAGCTCATTGGATCCCCATAACAGCACTGTTCTGGTTGTTAGGATGGTGTTAGTCAATTATATCTGACTCTTTGTGACCCTGTGAATTGTAGCCCACCAGACTCCTCTGTCCGTGGGATTCTCCAGGCAAGAATACTGAAGTGGGCTGCCATTCCCTTCTCCAGGGGATCTTCCCAACCCAGGGATCGAACCCACGTCTCCTGCACTACAGGCAGATTCTTTACCAGCTCAGCCACCAGGGAAGCCCAGTTAGGTGGTACAGTTCAGTTCAGTTGCTCAGTGGTGTCCAGCTCTTTGTGACCCCATGGACTGTAGCACTCCAGACCTCCCTGTTCATCACCAACTCCCAGAGTTTACTCAAACTCATGTCTATTGAGTCTGTGATGCCATCCAACTATCTCATCCTCTGTTGTCCCCTTCTCCACCTTCAATCTTTCTCAGCATCAGGGTCTTTTCCAGTGAGTCAGGTCTTCGCATCAGGTGGCCAAAGTATTGGAGCTTCAGTTTCAGCCTCAGTCCTTCCAATGAAGATTCAGGGTTGATTTCCTTTAGGATGGACTGGTTGGATGTCCTTGCAGTCCAAGGGACTCTCCAACAGTCTTCTACAATACCACAGTTCAAAAGCATCAATTCTGCACTCTGTTTTCCATCTCTCACATCCACACGTGACCACTGGAAGAACCATAGCCTCGACGAGACAGACCTTTGTTGGCAAAGTAATGTCTCTGCTTTTTAATATGCTGTCTAGGTTGGTCATAACTTTTCTTCCAAGGAGTAAGCGTCTTTTAATTTCATGGCTACAGTCACCATCTGCAGTGATTTTGGAGCCCCCAGAAATAAAGTCAGCCACTGTTTCCACTGTTTCCCCATTGCTACTGCTAAGTCACTTCAGTCGTGTCCGACCCTGTGCGACCCCATAGACGCCAGCCCATCAGGCTCCCCAGTCCCGGGGATTCTCCAGGCAAGAACATTGGAGTGGGTTGCCATTTCCTTCTCCAATGCATAAATGTGAAAAGTGAAAGTGAAATCGCTCAGTCGTGTCTGACTCTAGCGACCCCATGGACTGCAGCCTACCAGGCTCCTCCATCCATGGGATTTTCTAGGCAGAAGTACTGGAGTGGGGTGCCATTGCCTTCTCTGGTTTCCCCATTGGTAGCATGCAAATATCTCTTTTAAGAAGTATGCTGTAATGATTTTAGAGTACATCAAACAAGATTGGCCGAATGTTGACAATTATTGGAGCTGGGTGAATGGGGCTCGTACTCCGTCTCCATCTTCGCACTTAGATTCTCCCAAGTTTTTAAAGGAAAAAGCACTAGTGTTGCTCAGAGCTTGGTCCCCAGACCTTCAGCGTCACCCGGAAACTGCTTAGAAAAGCAGAATCACATGCCATACCCTGCACCCTGAATCATATCTGTATCTTTTTAACAAATTTCCTGGAAGATTGATATACGGGTAAAAGTTTTAGAAGCTTTATTCCAGAACATAGCAACTGATCTGATGTTGTTCAACCATAGTTTCCAAACCAAAAGTTGGAATAATTAGCATAGTACAGTTTGTTTATGTAGAGACAAGAAAGGCAGAATATCTGAAACCCAGGTAGCCCTGAACAGTGGTTATTAAACATAAAATCATTTTACAGTTAAAGTTTAGTTTTTCCTGGGAAAGACTTTGCTTTTTAAAGCAATTTTAAGAGATTATCTGCCTTGTCGTGTTCTTACTGTGTGCTGGGTACCTGTCTCCCAATATAGATGTAGATCCAGGTCGAATAACTTGGGTGTTTCTGATAGGAAAAACTTTGGGTAACTTTTTAATCTTCCAGCTTTATTAGCACACGTGCATGCTCAGTCATGTTCAACTCTGTCCCCCCGTGGACTGTAACCCGCCAGTCTTCCCTGTCCTGGGATTCTCCAGGCAGGAATACTGGAGTGGGTTGCCGTTTACTCCTCCAGGGGATACCCAGGGATCGAACCCACATCTCCTACCTTGGCAGGTGGATTTTTTACTCCTAGCACCAGCTGGAAAGCTTTACTAGAGGGAACCCCGTTTCTCCTGGTTTACACAGAGACTGTGACTTGGAATTCTCTTTTATTTAGTATTTGGTTGGCCAAAAAGTTCACTTGGGTTTTTCCGTTAACACTGTATGGAGAATAGAATGCACTTGAGTGGCTTTCTGAGACTGTAAGAAGTCAGTTGATGATAACCGTTAGAATTAAAAGCGATAGAGACCTGGATAATTCTAAAGAATAAGGTGTGACTAAGTGAAGTTGCATAGTTGAAACTAATTCATTGTGCCCCAGCTATCATGGAAGAATTTTCATTTTTTTTCTTTAAATTTTTTAAGAATTTTAAGTTTTAGTAAGCTATTGTTTTAGTAAGTTCTTCACAGCCACAATAATTATTTCAGTGTTATACCGAGAGGAAAAGATGAACAAGTTTTTAAAAACCTGTATTATAAAATGCTGGATTTTGTGTACTTTTTTTTACTGAAAGATACTTGCTTTACAATGTACTGGTTTCTGCCACACATCAGCATGAATCACCCACAGGTGTCCGCGTGTCCCCCTCACGTTCGCATCTCTCAGCCCACCCCACCCCACAAGCTGTACAGAGCACGGGCGTGGCGCTCTGTCTACACGTGCTGATGTGTGTCTCCCTGCCGCTCTCAGCTCCTCCCACACCGCCCACAAGCCTGTTCTCTAGGTCTGTCTCCATCGCTGCCCCACAAATAAGTTCATCAGGACCACCCTTCTAGATTCCATACACGTGTGTCAGTATACAATATCTTTCTTACGTCACTCTGTACAGTAGGCTCTAAGTTCAACCACATCAAAACTGACTCAAATGTGTCCTATTTTAAGGCTGAGTAACTTTCAATGGTATCAGTCAGTTCAGTTCAGTCGTGTCCGACTCTTTGTAACCCCATGAATCACAGCAGGCCAGGCCTCCCTGTCCATCACCAGCTCCCAGAGTTTACCCAAACCCATATCCATCGAGTCGGTGATGCCATCCAGCCATCTCATCCTCTGTTGTCCCCTTCTCCTCCTGCCCCCAATCCCTCCCAGCATGAGGGTCTTTTCCAATGAGTCAACTCATCACATGAGGTGGCCAAAGTATTGGAGTTGCAGCTTCAGCATCAGTCCTTCCAGTGAACACCCAGAATTGATCTCCTTTAGGATGGACTGGTTGGATCTCCTTGCAGTCCAAGGGACTCTCAACAGTCTTCTACAATACCACAGTTCAAAAGCGTCAGTTCTTCGGCGATCAGCTTTCTTTATAGTCCCAATTCTCACATCCATACATGACCACTGGAAAAACCATAGTCTTGACTAGACGGACCTTTGTTGGCAAAGTAATGTCTCTGCTTTTTAATATGCTGTCTAGGGTGGTCATAACTTTTCTTCCAAGGAATAAGCGTCTTTTAATTTCATGGCTGCAATAACCATCTGCAGTGATTTTGGAGCCCCAAAACATAAAGTCTGACACTGTTTCCACTGTTTCCCCATCTATTTCCCATGAAGTGATGGGACCAGATGCCATGATCTTCATTTTCTGAATGTTGAGCTTTTAAGCCAACTTTTTCACTCTCCTCCTTCACCTTCATCAAGAGGCTTTTTAGTTCCTCTTCACTTTCTGCCATAAGGGTGGTGTCATCTGCATATCTGAGGTTATTGATATTTCTCCCAGCAGTCTTGATTCCAGCTTGTGCTTCCTCCAGCCCAGTGTTTCTCATGATGTACTCTGTGTATAAGTTAAATAAGCAGGGTGACAATATACAGCCTTGACGTACTCCTTTTCCTATTTGGAACCAGTCTGTTGTTCCATGTCCAGTTCTAACTGTTGCTTCCTGACCTGCATACAGGTTTCTCAAGAGACAGGTCAAATAGTCTGGTATTCCCATCTCTTTCAGAATTTTCCACGGTTTATTGTGATCCACACAAAGGCTTTGGCATAGTCAATAAAGCAGAAATAGATGCTTTTCTGGAACTCTCTTGCTTTTTCGATGATCCAGTAGATGTTGGCGATTTGATCTCTGGTTCCTCTGCCTTTTCTAAAACCAGCTTAAACATCTGGAAGTTTACGGGTCACGTATTGCTGAAGCCTGGCTTGGAGAATTTTGAGCATTACTTTACTAGCGTGTGAGATGACTGCAATTGTGCGGTAGTTTGAGCATTCTTTGGCATTGCCTTTCTTTGGGATTGGAATGAAAACTGACCTTTTCCAGTCCTGTGGCCACTGTTGAGTTTTCCAAATTTGCTGGCATATTGAGTGCAGCACTTTCACAGCATCATCATGTACCACAATTTCTGTATCCATTCATCTGTTGATGAACATCTAGGCTGCTTCCATGTCCCAGCTGTTGTAAAAAGTGCTGCAGTGAACATTGGGGTACATGCATCTCTTTGCCAATTATGGTTTTCTCAGGGTATAGCCCAGTAGTGGGATTGCTGGATCATATGGTAGTTCTAGTCCTAGTTTTTTAAGCAGACTCCGTACTGTTCTTTGTATGTGGCTGTATCAGTTTACATT
Source organism: Bos taurus (assembly GCF_002263795.3). Classification (NCBI taxonomy): domain Eukaryota; kingdom Metazoa; phylum Chordata; class Mammalia; order Artiodactyla; family Bovidae; genus Bos; species Bos taurus. The sequence goes on along the minus strand of NC_037328.1, from coordinate 157,396,679 downwards.
CCCAGTGGTGTAAGAGGGTTCCCTTTTCTCCATATCTCTGCAAATTTATTGGTTGTAGATTTTTTAATGATGGCCTTTCTGACTGGTGTGAGGTGATACTGCATTCTAATAATGAGCAATGTCGAGCATCTTTTCATGTGTTTGTTGGCCATCTGTTTATGTCGTCTTTAGAGAAAAGTCTTTTTAGGTCTTCTGTTTTTCTGGTATTGAGCTGTGTGAACTGCTTGTATATTTTGCAGATGAATCCTTTGTCAGTTTTGTTTGCAATTATTTTTTCTCATTCTGAGGGTTGTCTTTTAATCTTGTTTATCGTTTCCTTTGCTTTGCCCTTCGGAGGGCTTCCCAGGTAGCTCAGCTGGTAAAGAATCTGCCTGCAATTCAGGCGACCCTGGTTCAATTCCTGGGTCAGGAAGATCCCCTGGAGAAGGGATAGGCTACACCCTCCAGTATTCTTGGGCTTCTCTGCAGTACAGGAGACCTGGTTTGGGATGATCCCCTGGAGAAGGGAATGGTTACCCACTCCAGTATTCTGGCCTGGAGAACTCCATGGGGTCACAAAGAGTCAGGCACAACTGAGTGACTCACTTTGCTGTGCAAAAGCTTTTAAGTTTTATTAAGTCCCGTTTGTTTACTTTTGTTTTTATTTCCATTACTCTAGGAAGTGGGTCACAGAGGATCTTGCTGTGATGTATGTCAATGAATGTACTGCCTATATTTTCTTCTAAGAGCTTTATAGTTTCTGGCCTTATATTTAAATCTTTCACCTATTTTGAGTTTATTTTTTGTGTGTGGTATTAGAAGGGCTTCCCTGGTGGCTCAGACAAAAGAATCTGCCTGCAAGGGAAGAGACCTGGATTTGATCCTTGTGTCAGGGAGATCCTCTGGAGAAGGAAATGGCAATCCATTCCAGTATTCTCGCCTGGAGAATCCCATGGACAGATGGTATTAGAAAGTGTTCTAGTTTCATTCTTTCACGCGTAGCTGTCCAGTTTTCCCAGCACCACTTCAGTGAAGAGGCTGTCTTTTCTCTATTGTGTATTCTTGCCTCCTTTGTCAAAAAAAAGCTACCCATAGGTGCATAGGTTTGTCTGTGGGCTTTCTATCTTGTTCCATTGATTTATATTTCTTTTTTTGTGCCAGTACCATATTGGCTTGATGACTGTAGTTTTGTAGTATAGTCTGAAGTCAGGAAGGTTGATTCTTCCAGCTCCATTCTTCTTTCTCAAGATCGCTTTGGCTATTTGGGGACTTTTGTGTTTCCATATAAATTGTGAAATTTTTTGTTCTGTGAAAAATACAAATGGCAGTTTGATTAGGGATTGCATTGAATCTAATTACTTTGGGTAGTATAGTCATTTTTCATAATATTGTTCTTCTAATCCGAGAACGTGGTGTATCTCTCCACTCGTCATCTCTGATCTCATGCATCAGTGTTTTAGTTGTTTGCGTACAGGACTTCTGTCTCCTTAGGTGGGTTTATTCCTCGGTATTCTTTCTGTTGCAGTGGTGAATGGGATTGTTTCCTCAGTTCCTCTTTCTGATTTCTCATTGTTCGTGTGTGAATGCAAGGGATTTCTGTGCTGCTTTTGTGTCCTGCAACTTTCTGTATTCATTGATTAGCTCTAGTAATTTTCTGGTGAATCTTTAGGGTTTTCTGTGTATAGTAGCAAATAGAGTTTTACTTCTTTTCTGACTTGGGTTTCTTTTATTTCCTTTTCCTCTCTGATTGCTATGGCCAGGACTTCCAAAAGTACGTTGAATAATCATGACGAGAATGGGCAGCCTGTCTCGTTCCCGATATTAAGAGGAAATGCTTTCAGTTTCTCACTGTTGAGAATAACGTTTACTGTGGGTTTGTTGTCTGTGGCCTTTATTGTGTTGAGGTATGTTCCTTCTAAGCCTGCTTTCTGGAGAGTTTTTTATCGTAAATAGGTTGCCATTTCCTCCTCCAGGGGCTCTTTTTTCCCCACCCAGGGATTGAACCTGCATCTCCTACATTACAGGAGCCCTGATCCTGTCAGAGTATTGTTGGATTCTGTTTGCTAGAATCTTGTTGAGGATTTTTGCATCTATGTTCATCAGTGATATTGGCCTGTGATTTTCTTTTTTTGTGTATCTTTGTCTGATTTTGGTGTCAGGGTAAGGGTGGCCTTGTAGAATGAGTTTGGGAGTTTTCCTTCCTCTGCAGATTTTGGATGCATCTAAGGTGTGTAATCACATGGCTTCAGTCCCTGTGTTTGTCTGATTTTTGGAAGCGTACTCAATAAAACTTGTTCTTGTTTTTGTAGGTGTACTACCTGAAGCTCCCCAGTCGCCTCATTTTAGCCTGAAGGATATCACTAATGTCCCTTTGTATCCTGTGATGAAAACCAGAAAGCTTTCTCTTTCTCCAAAAAAGAATGTAGAAAGCCCACCAGTGTCTTTACGTAAACGTAGGTGCACAGCCGCCGTCGTGAACTATAAGGAACCCACGCTCGCTTCGTAAGTATTTGGCTTGTGGGAATTCACTTTTAATGACACCCCTGGGAGAGTAAGGTTACAGAGCTTCATTAAAGGGTGAGCCTTATTTGAAATACACTGTTTTGGTGAAAAACTGAAGTGAGAATATTAACAATGGCATGATCTACAATAAACTTAAACTGAAGAGTAAGTTAGTATTGGGATGCTTATCCTCATGCTTAAGAGTTCTCTCTGCTCTTACAGGAAACTGAGGAGAGGGGACCCTTTCACGGATTTGTGTTTCTTGAATTCGCCTATTTTCAAGCAGAAAAAAGATTCCAGACACTGTTCTAAAAAAAAAATGTGAAGCAAGTACAATGAAGCCTGTGTTAGATGCTATTGAAATTCATCCTGCACCCGCTTCTGTGGCGCCAAGAGGGAATCTGTAAAAGTACTCGAATGGTTGAACTGTTGCCATAGAATATTCTCTTGACAAGTCTATAGATCATGAACATGTCTTCAAAACTGTACTTCAAAAGTGATGTGTCTTCCTAAACCTTTGATACACTTGGTTTATTTTTCTTCTAGCTATAAGTAATTGGACTGAAGCACTATCGTAGTTTAGATTTTTTTATATTGCCAAAAACTTAATTGATGTATCTTATACCAACACTGGGGAAATTAATCATGTTTCTCCAAATTAAGATGTTTTCGTTATAAGGCATCTTTTTTTCCCTTAAGTGGGTAGTACTATGACTGAATGAATTTTTGAAGACAGACTGAAGACCTTTTGAAACTCTTTGTACAGTGTTTGAATAAAACGAATCCTTGTCGTTCACAGTAGAGTGTACACTGAGCTGCTTGTGGGTTCCTTATACCATCGCTGTATTTGATTTTTTCGGACAAAATGTGTTTGAGATCGTGATTAGAGAACTGGAGGTTGCTTAGGCTCAGGGACTGGGCAAGTGACTGCCTCTAAACCCACAATGCCACGTGCCCGTTGTTGAAAGTGATGCGTTAGCAAAATCACAGATTATTGCGTCACGGCCTGTCAGAATAGTTCCTTGTTTAGTCAAAAATGCCAGATGTTAAGTGTGTGAAAGCCAAGACCTTTTTTGTGCATTTGATCAAATTCCTAAGTCCATGGCCGAGGGACACTCCAGCGGCAGAAGTGAGGCGTGCTCAAACCTGAAGCCACGAATTCACTCGAGTCAGGGACTCAGGTGATGTGAAGCCAGCTTGCGACCCAGCCACCCTGGGACCCCAATGTGGAGAGTAGATGGCGGCCCGAGCTGGAGTGGGTCTGGCCTGGTTTAACTGCTCCAGCTGCCCGGGGAGGACCAGCTGGCCTGGGGTCTCTGCCTCTGCCTGTAGATCCTGGTGTGACTTCATTTTCTCAAGGTTCCTAATTAGAGAATAGAATCTACCTTTCTAAGAAAAAAGTAAATTCAATAAGAGTTCAGTTCTGAGAGTTTGAAGCCCATACTTTTATATACTTCTATAAATTTTGATTCGTGTTTAGAGAGCAATAAAGTTTGTATAAGACAGTGAGTTTGTTTTTTTCCAGTCTTTAAATACAGAGGTATCCTGTCTCTCCGGTCGTCTCTGTCTCAGCCGTCACGGCTCTCATCCTCCCTGGACGTTTCTCCCCCAAACCTTGGCTTTCCCCGTGGTCGTCGCTTCTGTCACAGTGCCATCCTCACGTGTCTCTTCTCTTTCCTCTTCTCACGGGAGCCTCCCTGTCCCGGGAGCAGTGTCTGTGTCCCAGCTGCCTCTTCCAACCCTGACCTCAAGCTCTCTCCTGCACCTCCACGCCCACCTGCGCTCCTTGAGAGTCAGCCCAGACTTTCCTGCCCCTGATGGAATCATGGGTTCACATGCCCTACTCTCCCATCACAGTCTTACTTTTCCAGTTTGTTTATTCAGCTGCTGCCCTTCCACCTGCTGTTTGAATTCATTCAAACTCTAGGATGGCTGTCTTAGGATTCAGTACAATTTTTAAAGCTTAACTTCTCAGTCACAGCTGCTGCATTGCAAGTGCTCAGGAGCCACAAGTCTAGTGGTTACCACGCTGGGGACCACGCAGACGCAGTCCACTCCGGTCACTCCAGAAGGTCCTGCCGGGCTGATGGCTCTTCTAGGCTAGCAGTGTGCAGCCTGCAGGTCCAAGTATAACTTGTTTCTGTCTTAGTAATAATGCATTCAGTGAAAAAGAATCTGTTTTGTAAAGTGTATTTTTCTTTAAATCAAAAAATAATGTTTTAACACAGTCTGCTTTTGCATGGTCTGCCAGGTAAAGATGCTTTTTTGTCTTTAAATCAAAAACTTACTGTTGATTTATTTTATCCCTTAAGCTTGCAAAGTCTAAAATATTTACTCTCAAGCCCTTTACCCCAAAAGCTTGCCAAGTCCTGCTCTTCGCCATTGACTGCCTTTACTGTTTATCACTTTATGGATCTTTCTCTTCTGACGCTTTTGATCTACCTTTATCCTCACCTTCCCTTCATCTCCAAACTCGATTATTCTGAATTTGGTTTACTTTACTTCTGGCTGGGTCTCCGTTGCCGCACGCGGACCTTCTCTGCGGTTTCTCTGCTCGGGTGCGGTGCGCGGGTGTTCACAGCAGCGGCCCCTCTCACTGCCGAGCACAGGCTCTCGGTGTGCGGGCCTCGGCAGTCGCAGCACACCGGCTCAGTGTTGGCGGCTCGCTGGCTCTAGGGCCCGTGGGCTCCAGTGGTGGTGGGACACAGGCTTAGTTGCTCCTCGGCATGCGGAACCTTCCTGGACCAGGGGTCGAACCTGTATCCCCTGCATTGGCAGGCGGGTTCTTATCCACTGCATCACCAGGGAAATCCTGTACTTCTGTAGTTTCTGTTTTTTACTATTTCTTTATTCTTGTTGTAGTGTTTATCCGTAGACTATTAAAACTGCTTTGTATTTTAACATTTTTAGATGAATGTTATGTTGTATACATCTTTTAATAACAACTTTTTACTCAGCACTGTTTTTAGACTTGTCCATGTTGACAGATGTAACTTATTTTGCTTGGTGTACAAAATTTTATTATATAAACCAGACTTCCTCTTCTTTTCAGAAATAATTGGCTTCCACTTTGTCATTATTATAAATTAGTGCTTCACTGAATATTCTGTGTTCTCATATGTATAAATAAGTTTCCAGGGAGTTAGTACCTAAGAGTAGGGTTGCTCTTCTCCTGATAAAACGAGTATGTCATTTTCCAAAACAATTTTTTAAAATTTAAATATGTGTTTACTCTTTGTAGTATACTTGATTTACAATGTTTCGTTCGTTTCTGGTAAGTATACAGCAAAGTCATTCACTTATATATAGCCTATAGTGGAGACTCTTCTCAAGGGTTATTGTAAAGCACTGACTCGACGTCCCTGTGCTACACCATAGGTCCTTGTTTATTCCATATACAGTGCGTGTCTGTTGGTCTCAAACTTATCCTCCGTCCCTCACCTTTCCCTTTTAGTCCGTAAGTTTGTTTTCTTTGAGCCTATTTCTGTTTTGTAAATAAGCTCACTTGTGCCACTTTTTAAATATTTACTTATTTGGCTGTCCCAGGTCTTGGCTGCAGCACACAGGACCTCCTCCTAACAGACTTTTCAGTCGCAGCACGTAAGACCCTGTTCCCTGATCAGGGGTCAGACCCAGGCCGCCTGCGTTGGGAGCATGGAGTCTTGGCCACTGGACCACAGGGGGAGCCCCGTATCGTTTTTTGGATCCCACCTGCAAGTGGCGTCGTGTGGTGTCTGTGCTGCTCTGTCTGACCCCCTGAGCACGGTCATCTCTAGGTCCATCCATGTTGCTGCAGGTGGCACCCTTTTGCTCTTTTTACAGCTGAGTGAGAACTGTAAGATACTGTTTTTGAAGTACAAGTTGTTTTCCTAGGTAGGTTTATTCCTAGGTATGCTATTCTTTTTTATATAGTTGTAAATTAGATTGTCCCCTTAATTTCTTTCTGATAATTTGTTGTTTATAGAAATATAACAGATTTCTAATATGTTAATTTTTGTATCCTGCAACTTTACCAAGTTCATTGATGAGCTATAGTAGTTCTCTCATGGCACGTTAGGCGTTCTTTGTTTAATATCATGGCATCTGCAAACAGTGACAGTCTTCTTCCTTTTGCAGTTGGATTCTTTCTTTTTCCCCCTGGTTGCTTCGCCTCAGGCTTCCTAAACTACATTAAATACAAGTGGCAGGAGGACTTCCCTGATGGTCCAGCGGCTAAGACTGTTCCCAGTGTAGGGGACAGGCCCTGGCCAGTGAAGTTCCACATGCCAGCCGGTGCAGCCCCCAAAACAGTGGCCAAGAGGGGGCATCCTTGCTTCTGATGCTGGAGAGAAGGCTTTCAGCTCTTCACCATTTGAGTACGGAAGTGGCTGCGACTGTCATATATGGCCTCTGGTATGTTGAGGTAGGTTCCCTCTATGCCCACTTTCTGGAGAGTTTCTATCATAAATGGGTGTTGGATTTTGTCAAATGCTTTTTCTGTGTTTTTTGTTTGTGAGTGAAACAGCAGCTGGTCATGTTCAGGGGATTCCTTCATATGTAATTCATTGCTTTTCCCTTGCTGCTTTTAGCACCTTATCTGTATTTTTAATTCTTACCGTTTTGATTACAATGTGTCTTGGTGTGTTCCTTTTCGGTTTGTCCTGTATCAGACTCTGCACTCCTGGATTTGGTTCACTATTTCCTTTCCCAGGTTAGGAAAGTTTTCATTTTTCAGTTACTCTCTCTTCAAATGTTTTCTCCACGTTTTGATGAGAAATTTTTGACATACTCCTTTCCTGATTTGGAACCAGTTTGTTGTTCCATGTCTGGTTGTAACTGTTGCTTCCTGACCTGCATACAGGTTTCACAGAAGGGCAGGTAAGTTACCCCGGTATTCCCATCTTTTGAAGAATTTTCCATAGTTTGTCGTGATCTACACAGTCAATGGCTTTGATGTAATAAATAAAGCAGATGTTTTTATGGAACTCTCTTGCTTTTTTGATGATGCAACGGATGTTGACAATTTGATTTCTGGTTCCTCTGCCTTTTATAAATCCAGCTTGAACATCTAGAAGTTGACAGTTCACGTATTGATGAAGCCTGGCTTGGAGAATTTCGAGATTAATTTACTAGCATGTGAGATGAGTGCAATCGTGCGGTAGTTTGAACATTCTTTGAGATAGTCATTCCAATAGAATGGAATGAAAATTGACCTTTTCTAGTCCTGTGGCCACTGCTGAGTTTTCCAAATTTGCTGGCATATTGAGTGCAGCACTTTCACAGCATCATCTTTCAGGATTTGAAATAGCTCAACTGGAATTCCATCACCTCCACTAGCTTTGTTTGTAGTGATGCTTCCTAAGGCATAGCCAAAGATAAGTAAATTACAAAAGAAAAAAAACATAAAGATCTCCTGTAAGCCCTCCCAAGAATAGAGTCTGTTTCCCCCAGCCTTGTGGAACTCTTGCAATCAAGACCTGCTGCTCTTCAAAACCAAATGCTCTGGGGGCTCGTCTTCCTAGTGCCAGAGCCCCAGACTGGGAACCTGACGTGGGGCTCAGAACTCTCAGTCCTGTGGGAGAGCTTCTGTGATAGAATTATTCTCTAGTCTGTGGGTCACCCACCCAGGGCATGTCAGATTTGATTGTCTCACGAGACAGGTATGCCTTTTTGTGGTTCCTTCTTTATGTCTTTAGCTGTCGAAGCTGCTACCTTGAGGTTCCAGTCTTTTTCTTTGAGGTTATTCTGCAGATAGGTGTGATCGTGGCCTGCTTGTGACGGGTGAGCTCGGGGCCTTTCTCCTCCACCATCTTGGCCACTGTCCCTAATAGCAGTTTATAAGTTCCAGGCTCCCCCACCCGTGATCACTTGGTATTACTGAGCTTTTAAAGTACCCACGCCAGTGAATCTGACACAGTTTCTTCCTAATTACTTACGAGATTTTCTTTCACTGAGTTCATCACTTGAGACAACTCGAGTGTCAGTGGTCATTCTCACCGCTTCTGTGCGTTGCTTATGCAACTGAAAGCTGCCTCCTGTTCTACTGGAGTGTCTTTTCCTTGATAAATAGTATGGGCTCTTTAATAGTCTAGGTTCTGTTCCTTGTCTTTATTTACATGGGTTATAACACTCTCTCCTCAGTTTTTATCTGTTTTTTTTTAACTTGATAAAAAAGATGTTTAGGTTTTAATTTCTTCAGTTTCACTACTTTGTGTAACACAAAGTATTTGTTCATTTCATCTAAGTTATCAAATACATGGGAATGATGTTTATAATAACCTCCTTATCCTTTTAACATCTTGCGTGAAAGAGCTCTAATTTTCCCTCTTTCATTCCTGATATTGGTAATAATTCGTAATTTTTCTTTTACGCACTGTGTTAGCTCCATCTCACAAATCTGAAGTGTTGTATTTTCACTTTCATTTAGTTCAGTATATGCTCTAATTTTGTTTGTGACTTTTGGTCATTTTTTTGTGCTTCATTTTGGGTATCTTCTATTGCTGCATCTTTAAGTTTACTTGTATTTTCTGCTGTGTCAAATCTTTTATTGATCCCACCCATTGAATGGGAAATGATTCATACTGTATGGTTTTCACCTTTAGAAACTCCATGTGGGTCTTCTTTATATGTATTCTATTTTATTCCTCAGTATATTCATGGTTTCTTTATATCCTTAAGCATATTTATGTTTAAATGCCATGCTAATACCCTTTTCTGCTAATTTCTGGGTCAGTTTTATTGGCAAATTTCTCTTAGTTATGTACCACAGTTTCCGGCTTCATATATCTTAATTTTTTTATTGGATATTGTACATTGGGAATTTAACATCCGTATAGTGAAGTGAAGTCACTCAGTTGTGTCCGACTCTTTGCGACCCCATGGACAGTAGCCTACCAAGCTCCACCATCCATGGGATTCTCCAGGCAAAGATACTGGAGTGCGCTGCCATTTCCTTCTCCAGGGGATCTTCCCAACCCAGGGATCGAACCCGGGTCTCCTACATTGCAGACAGATGCTTTACTGTCTGAGCTACCAGGGAAGCCATAAGCTATATTTTATTATAGGTCTTCAAACAGAGTTTTGAACTTTGTTGGGCAATTAAATTTCTTGGAGATCAGCTTGATCCCTCATGAGCTTGGTTTTAGGCTTTGTGGGCAGGTCTAGGATACCTTTTCCTCTAGGCTCCTTTAGCCCCAGTAGTAAATGCGAAGCATCTAAGGTCTCCACTGCTTGTCTCGTGTATCTGTTAGTGATCAGATCTGTCCCTTCTGGCTGCTGAGTGCACGAGTGGCTCCCACCCCGTGTAAATTCTGACAGTGATTTGGCTTACATGATTGTTCTGTGCCCTGCAGCTGTTCTTTCCCTGGCTTCATGAAGTTTCATCCCACACACGGCAGACTAGTATTCAACTGAGATTCAGGGATCCCTGAGCAGAATTCTGGAACCTTTCCCCTGCATGGCTCCTTCCTCTCCAACACTTTGTTTGCAAGTTCTTCTTCCTTGAAACTTCCTTCTCTGTCTCCTTAACCCAGTGATCACACTGGACTCTGGACTCCCTCTCCTTTCCTAGGGAAACTCTGGGGAAGAACTATGGGATGAAAATAGGGTTCACTCTCCTCATTTCCTTCTGTCTAGGATCATAAACCTGTAATACCTATTGCCCACTTTATAAAAGTGGTTATTACATTAAGCCCAGTTCTCTCATTTACAGTGGGTCAAGAAGTCCTGCAGCTGATACGCATTCATGGGAACAAGTGGAGCATAATTCACCATGCTTGGGATTCAACTGATTATAAATATTCATGCCTTTCATTGTAAGAAAAATTCTTAGTTCATTAAAAATTACCTTTTCCTCATTCTCTCCTAACTTCTGATAATTATTAGGCTTTAACTAATACTCAGCATCAACTGTCAGCAGCAGCAGGCACGGTTCTTGGCGTTCAGAAGAGTTCAGTGAGCAAATGCTCAGCTCTGATGCAATTCACATTGTTGGGTCTGTCCTGTGCCTCTTTCCTATTTTCATCTCTTTAGCTGTGTTCTTTCTATAAAATTTCTTCGGCTCTGTGTTCTAGTTCACTCTATTCTTGGCTGTATCCTAGTCTGTTTAGCCAGCCCCTTATGTTTCCTTCTTCTAACAACCATAAACATGCGTTTTCTTTCAGAGTATGGTTTTCTCACATTAGGTGGCTAAACCTGATATTTGATCATCTGACTTTTGAATATGATTTGGTCACGCATATTTCCCAGCTTTTTGTGAGCTCATCTTTCAGTGCAATTTTTTTTTTTTTTTTTTTTTTTGAGGAAAATTTATGGACTTAGGTTGTCCAATACTGCAAAGGAACCTGGAATGTTAGGTTCATGAATCAAGGTAAATGAGAAGTGGTCAAACCAGAGATGGCAAGAGTGAACATCGACATTTAAGGAATCAGCTAACATGGACCAGAATGGGAAAGTTTAATTCAGATGACTATTATATCTACTACTGTGGGCAAGAATCCCTTAGAAAAAATGGAGTAGTCCTCATAGTCAACAAAAGACTCTGAAATGCAGTACCTGGATGCAATCTCAAAAACAACAGAATGATCTCTGTTCATTTCCAAGGCAAACCGTTCAATATCACAGTAATCCAAGTCTATGCCCCAACCAGTAATGCTGAAGAAGCAGAAGTTGAATGGTTCTCTGAAGAACTACAAGACTTTCTAGAACTAATACCCAAAAAAGATGTCCTTTTCATCATAGGGGACTGGAATGCAAAAGTAGAAAGTCAAGAGATACCTGGAGTAACAAGCAAGTTTAGCCTTTGGGTACAAAATGAAGCAGGGCAAAGGCTAATAGAGTTTTGCCAAGAGAACGCGCTGGTCATAGCAAACACCTTCTTCCAACAACACAAGAGAAGACTCTACACATGGACATCACCAGATGGCCAACACCAAAATCAGACTGATTATATTCTTTGCAGCCAAAGATGGAGAAGCTCCATACAGTCAGCAAAAACAAGACCAGGACCTGACTATGTCTCAGATCATGAACTCCTTATTGCAAAATAAAATTGAAGAAAGTAGGGAAAACCACTAGACCATTCAGGTATGACCTAAATCAAATCCCTTATGATTATACAGTGGAAGTGAGAAATAGATTTAAGGGACTAGATCTCATAGACAGAGTGCCTGATGAACTATGGACGGAGGTTCATGACTATACAGGAGGCAGTGATCAAGTCCATCCCCAAGAAAAAGAAATGCAAAAAAGTAAAATGGTTGTCTGAGGAGGCCTTACAAATAGCTGAGAAGAGAAGACAAATGAAAGGCAAAGGAGAAGAGGAAAGATATTCCCATTTAAATGCAGAGTGCCAAAGAATAGCAAGGAGAGATAAGAAAGCCTTCCTCAGTCATCAGTGCAAAGAAATAGAGGAAAACAACAGAATGGGAAAGACTAGAGACCTCTTCAAGAAAATTAGAGATACCAAGGGAACATTTCCTGCAAAGAAGGGCTCAATAAAGGACAGAAATGATATGGACCTAACAGAAGCAGAAGATACTAAGAAGAGGTAGCAAGAATACACAGAAGAACTGTACAAAAAAGAGCTTAATGACCCAGATAACCACGATGGTGTGATCACTCACCTAGAGCCAGACATCGTGGAATGTGAAGTCAAGTGGGCCTTAGGAAGCATCACTACGAACACAGCTAGTGGAGGTGATGGAATTCCAGTTGAGCTATTTCAAATCCTGAAAGAGGAAGCTGTGAAAGTGCTGCACTCAATATGCCAGCAAATTTGGAAAACTCAGCAGTGGCCACAGGACTGGAAAGGGTCAGTTTTCATTCCAATGCCAAAGAAAAGCAATGCCAAAGAATGCTCAAACTACCACACAACTGTACTCATCTCACACGCTAGTAAAGTAATGCTCAAAATTCTCCAAGCCAGGCTTCAGCAATATGTGAACTGTGAAATTCCAGATGTTCAAGCTGGATTTAGAAAAGGCAGAGGAACCAAAGATCAAATTGCCAACATCTACTGGATCATTGAAAAAGCAAGAGAGTTCCAGAAAAACATCTGCTTTATTGACTACACCAAAGCCTTTGACTGTGAGAATCCCAACAAACTGTGGAAAATTCTTCAAGAGATGGCAATAGCAGACACCTTACCTGCTTCCTGAGAAATCTATGCATGTCAAGAAATAACAGAACTGGACATGGAACAACAGACTGGTTGTAAATCGGGAAAGGAGTACATCAAGACTGTATATTATCACCCTGCTTATTTAACTTCTATGCAGAGTACATCATGAGAAACGCTGGGCTGGATGAAGCACAAGCTGGAATCAAGATTGCCGGGAGAAATATCAATAACCTCAGATATGCAGATGACACCACCCTTATGGCAGAAAGTGAAGAGGAACTAAAAAGCCTCTTGATGAAAGTGAAAGTGGAGAGTGAAAAAGTTGGCTTAAAGCTCAACATTCAGAAAACGAAGATCATGGCATCTGGTCCCATCACTTCATGGGAAATAGATGGGGAAACAGTGGAAACAGTGTCAGACTTTATTTTTGGGGGCTCCAAAATCACTGCAGATGGTGACTGCAGCCATGAAATTAAAAGACACTTACTCCTTGGAAGAAAAGCTGTGATCAACCTAGATAGCATATTAAAAAGCAGAGACATTATTTGCCAACAAAGGTCCGTCTAGTCAAGGCTATGGTTTTTCCAGTGGTCATGTATGGATATGAGAGTTGGACTATAAAGAAAGCAGAGTGCCAAAGAATTGATGCTTTTGAACTGTGGTGTTGGAGAAGACTCTTGAGAGTCCCTTGGACTGCAAGGAGATCCAACCAGTCCATCCTAAAGGAAATCAACCCTGAATATTCACTGGAAGGACTGATGCTGAAGCTGCAACTCCAATACTTTGGCCACCTAATGTGAAGAACTGCCTCATTGGAAAAGACCCTAATGGTGGAAAGATTGAAGGCAGGAGGAGAAGGGGACGACGGGATGAGATGGTTGGATGGCATCACCAACTTGATGGGCATGTGTTTGAGCAAGCTTCGGGAGTTGGTGATGAACAGGGAAGCCTGGTGTGGTGCGGTCCATGGGGTCATGACTGAGCGACTGAACTGATCAGAGGAGACAGCACCAAAAAGATATTGCTATGGTTTATGTCAATGATTATTCTATATTTTGCTCTAGGAGTTTTATAGTATCCAGTCTTACATTTGTCTTTAATCCATTTTAGTTTTCTGTGTGGTTTAGAGAATGTTCTAGTTTCTTTTTTTTTTTTTGCAAGTAGCAGTCCAGTTTTTACAGCACTACTCATCGAAGATGTCTTTTCTCCAGTGTGTATTCTTGCCTACCCTGTTGTGGATTAGTTGACCATAGAGTAATGGGTTTACTTCTGGCTTTCTGTCCTGTTCCATGTAACTGTATCTGTTTTTGTGCCAGTTCCCCACTGTTGTGATTTCTGTTGTTGTTGTTGCTTAGTCACTACGTCCTGTCTGACTCTTCTGCAACCCCATGCAGTGCAGCCCACCAGGTTCCTCTGTCCATGGGACTTCCCAGGCAAGAATACTGGAGTGGGGTGCCATTTCCTACTCCAGGGCATCTTCTTGACCCAGGGGTCAAACCCATGTGTACCATGTCTCCTGCGTTGGCAGGCAGATTCTTTACCACTGCACCACCTGTGGGGCTTCTGTGTGCACGATTTTCAGATTTTCTTTCATCACAGATTGTCACGAGTTATTGAACAGTGTCCTGTGTTGTACACTAGGTCCGCGTTTATTTTATACGCATCAGTGTGTCTGCTAATCCCAAACTCCTGATTCCTCTCTCCTCATCCTTAACCCTTTAGAACCATGTTTGTTTTCTGTGCGTGTTTCTGTTTTGTAAATAAGTTCACTTTTTTTTAGATTCCACATATAAGCAATTCATATGCTTGTCTTTTTCTATCAACTTGTGTGTTGGCGGAAGCCCCCCTTTGCGCCCCCTCTGCAAGCTGCCTCTCTCCCGGCAGCCCTTTGTCAAAACTCGTTCAGTGTCTGACCTCTGTGACGTGTGCCTCCAACTCTGGTCATTTGGTGCATACACACACAAACACACACACACAAATACACACACACACAAAATACACACAAACACACACACACAAAATACACACACATACAGTTTCCGCAGCTCTTATGAGCCTATTAGCAAAGCCCAGGCTCCTTAGAGAGGTGGCTGATGACCCATCCAGAGCACATTATCAGCCTTCACCCCAGCCTCACAGTCCCACCTCTGAATTCACATGTTATACCTCTCACATGGCTTACGTTTCATCTCCAGTAATAGATTTTAGTCTCAAAAGCTGGCAACTCACCTTTGTATTCTTGTCATTTTATGCATAAAAAATCTTTAATGTGGAATATAGTAAGAATTCATAGTATAAAAGGAATTGGAACTACAGTTAATATGTAGATACACAGTATTTAGAGACTTCATGCAACACAGGAGGATAGCTCTTTAGCTGTAGACGTGGCTGGTGCTGCTCTGAGTTTAATAATCCTGACTCTGGATCAAGAATCCCAGCGTGTGACTTTAGCAAAACTGCTTCTTTGTTTCGCAGTGTTTTTATTAAACTGTTACCAGGATTCAGTGACTTAAGATGATTAAGTAAAATGCTGAGAAGAGTGCCTGACACCTAGTCAGTGCTTGGTAAGTGCTTCCCAAGAAAGAAAATTACTTGCATGAGTCCCGGGGCAGCCAAGGCCACGTGCTGCAGCCGCTGAGCCTGTGCACTCCGGACGCCACGTGCGGCTACAACAAAGCCCCACAGATTAAAAGGACACAAGGAACCCCTTAAGTCTGTGTATAAAACTGCACTGTTATTATACTTCCATTTTTTATGTTAGATATGGGGGGGGGGTACAATCAAGATGACAGGGCAGACATGTAGAGCTCACATCCTTCCACAAATACAGCAAAAACTCGCACGTGGGACAGTGCTGACAGGAGCCCCACGGAGCCCTAGCAGAGGACTTCAGACTTCTGAAGGGCGAGAAAAGTCTCCATGCAACTGGGTAGGGCAAGAGAACCCCAGAGCGAGAAGTCTGGAAAGGCCCCACACTGGCAGGGAAGTCGGCCAGGACGGAGCGGCGCTTCAGTCCTCTGGGGAGAGCGCCGCTCTCGCTCACGGACAGAGGCCCGCAACGCCCCCCGCCCCCGGGGGCAGCCCCGCACCCCGGCCGGAGTCGTGCGTCTGCCGTGTCTGGGGCTGAGGCCCAGGCTCTGGCGGACAGGCCTGGGGGA
The DNA here is from genome assembly GCF_002263795.3 of Bos taurus. NCBI lineage: Eukaryota > Metazoa > Chordata > Mammalia > Artiodactyla > Bovidae > Bos > Bos taurus. The sequence goes on along the minus strand of NC_037328.1, from coordinate 157,380,941 downwards.
GCGCGGGTGGCGGTGCGCACAGCCTGCTGGGCCCCAGAAGCCGCTTTCTTCCGCTCGCTCTCAGCAACGCGCAGCCTTCCACGCGCTGCAGGCGTGCCCGCCAGGCGCGGGCTCCGGGCGGGCAGCGGCGGCCGGGGGCAGAGCAGCAGGACTGAGTGTGGACTCACCGACCTCACCCCAGAAACCTTAACCCTACAAGGGGCACGCCCACAAAAACAGCCCTTGAAGACACAGGAGGTGGTTTTTTTCTCCTAAACTCATAGAGCAGGGCAGAAGGAAATGGGAACCCACTCCAATACTCTTGCCTGGAAAATCCCGTGGCCGGAGGAGCCTGGTGGGCTACAGTCCCTGGGGTCGCAAAGAGTCGGACGCAACTGAGCAACTTCACTTTCACAGAGCAAGGGAAATACAAGTAAAATTGGGGAGCGAAGGAACCATCCCCAGTTGTAAGACCAAGAAAACTCCCCTGAAAGGACAATGAAAAAGACTTCTTCAGTCTAGATATAGAGTTCAAAAAGGAGATAATAAAAATACTGAAGAGATTAAGAAAAGCTATTGACAGAAATGCAGATGATTATAAGAACGAACTAGAAAGAGGAGCCAAGAAAACTTAGAAAACACATTCACTAAGACGAAAAGCTAGGCTACAGGTACTGAAGACCAAAATAATAATGCAGGAGTCACTGCTCTGGAAAACAATAATGGAAGTCACCCAGCCAGAACAGCTGACAGAAAATGAAGTTAAAATAAGAGACTTATGGGATTATGTGCCAACCTACACATATTAGAAATTCTAGAAGAAGGAAGAGAGGGCTTCAAAAATGTATTGGGAGAAATTATGCATATATGCCCAGGGGAAAAAGACAACCCGTGGAACAAGAGAAAATATTTGCAAACATTTGTGACCTCCAAAGGTTTAGTTTCCAAAATATACAGACAGCTCATACAACTCAATAGCAGCAAAACAACCCAATCAAAAAATGCCTGAAGACCTAAACAGACATTTCTCCAAAGGAGACAGGTGGCCAACAGGCACAGGAAAAGCCATTCAACATTGCTAATTATTAGAGAAATGCAAATCTGAACTACAGTGAGACACCACCCCACAACGGTCAAAATGGCCACCATCCAAGTCTACAAATAACAAATGCGGGAGAGGGTGTGGAGAAAAGGGAACCCTCCTACACTGGTGGTGGGAATGCAGCTTGGTGCACCCACTGTGGAGGACAGTAGGGACGGTCCTCAAAAAACTAGACTAGAGCTGCCTCCTGCAATCCTGCTCCTGGACGTATATCCAGACAAAGCTTAGTTCAGAAAGATAATGAACCCCAATGTTCACTGCAGCATTATTTACAACAGCCAAGACGTGGACGCAGCGATCAATGCCCACTGCTGGATGAATGGACAAGATGCAGGGTGTGTGTGTGTGTGTGCGTATCTGTGTTGTTCAGTCGCTAAGTCGTGTCTGACTCTTTGGCCACCCTGTGGACTGAAGCCCGCCAGGCTCCCCTGTCCATGGGATTTCCCAGGCAAGATACTGGAGTGGTTGCCATTTCCCTCTCCGTGTGTGTGTGTGTGTGTGTGTGTATGTGTGTATATAGACGGAACATTACTCAGCCATAAAAAGAATAAAATAATGCCGTTTGTAGCAATGAGGATGGAATTAGAGAAGTCAGAGAAAGACAAATACCATATGACATCATTTATGAGGATATGACGCAAATGAACCTACCCAGGAAACAGAATCACAGACGCAGAGAACAGACTTGTGACTGCCGAGGGCGAGAGGAGGGATGGAGGGGGCGGGAGGCGGACTCTTCCATACAGAATGGACGTGGGACACCCCGGGCGGTTCAGCAGCTAAGACTCCACACTCCCAGCGCAGCGGGCCCAGGTTCAATCCCCGGCCAGGGAGTGAGACACCACACGTGGCAACCAAGAGTCTGCACATCACAACTAAGATCCCTCAGGCTGCAACAGAGACTGGAGACCCCGCATGCCAAAACGAAGACCCAGAAAGAACCGATAAACAACAAGGTCCTACTTTATAGCACAGGGAACAATATTCGATATCCTGTGATAATCAAAATGGAAAAGAATATAAAAAAAGAACGTGTGTGTGTGTGTGTATACATATAAATAACTAAATCACTTTGCTATTCAGCAGAAATTAACACAATATTGTACATCAACTATACTTCAACTGAAAATGTATATAGGCTTCCCTGGTGGCTCAGACGGTAAAGAATCCACCTACAACGTGGGAGACCTGGGTTAGATCCCTGGGTCGGGAAGATCGCCTGGAGGACCACAGGGCAACCCACTCCATATTCTTTCCTGGAGGATCCCACGGACAGAGGAGCCTGGTGGGCTGCAGTCTATGGGGTTGCACAGAGTAGAACGTGACTGAGCAGCTGAGCACGGCATTTGGGGTGTGCTGAGGAGAAACAGTGCTGCCCCGATGACTGAACAGCAGAGACTTGAGAGGGACCTTGATGACTGAACAGCACTCTAAAGGGCAGAGACTTGAGAGGGACCTTGATCACACTCTGCATCAACCAAGAGCGTGTTCTACTCAACTCTTTAAAATAGCCAACATCAACCTAACGACTTCATCACCTCTGCCTGTGTTTATTGTCGGACAGCTCAACTGTACAAAAAGGCAGATTCTCTGTTCTTAGGTATTTTAAAGTGTAAATTAGATATCCATCTTTTACTGTCAAAAATGTGAGATTAACAGAGCAAAGGACAGAGATCAGTGAATTTTAGGGAGCGTCCAAGAACCAAGGGAACAGGTATGCAAAATGTTTGTTAACATGTGCATTACTTTGAGAAGGTCCTTTAGTCCAATATTTTCCAGGGGGTTTCCTAAGAAAAATAACTTCAAACTTAGACAAACAAAAACTGGTAACCTTCACTTCAGCTCAGAAAATTACACACACAAATAACATGTGTTGTTTCTCATTTTTTAAGCTAATTCTGCCAAGGTGGTGCCAGACTTCCCAGTAACAGGAGCGGGGAGGAAGGCTGGCTTATGTTTTTCTGGGTTTTCTCTGCTTTGTTGAAATTATATTGCTTTTTAAAATAAACCCAAAGAACATCTCTAGCTTTGACATTCTTATTCTGTTAAAAAAAAAAAAATTCTACCACAAAGAAACCAAGGCCTGAATACACATGAATCACATCTGAAAACTTTGATATTTACGGGTGTTCTCGCACCCCCAAAGTCCTGTTTACTTTGTTGAAACTTCTTCTCTAAAGAGCCCCTGAAAACCTTCTTCTACTTTGTTTTTGTTTCTTGTTTTTCTAGCTTCACGTTCATCTCTTTCCCAAACCGGAACATTACTGACCCTATTTTCCCCTTTCAGCCTCCATCTGATACTAACAGCACTGATGCACCTTTCCCTGCCGCCCTCCTCCCACCCCAACCTCCACCTCTGCAAACACATCCCTCTTTTCCTGCCAGGGATAAACGAATAGTCAACAAATCTAAACATTTCATGATGATAAAGAAAAAAAGCTACCTTAGTTTGATGCTTTTGAACTGTGGTGTTGGAGAAGACTCTTGAGAGACCTTTGGCCTGTGAGGAGATCCAACCAGTCCATCCTAAAGGAAATCAGTTCTGAATATTCATTGGAAAAGACTGATGCTGAAGCTGAAACTCCAATACTTTGGCAACTTGCTGTGCAGAGCTGGCTCATTGGAAAAGACCCTGATGCTGGGAAAGATTGAGGGCAGGACGAGAAGGGGATGACAGAGGATGAGATGGCTGGATGGCATCACTGACTCGATGGACATGAGTTTGAGTAACTCTGGGAGTTGGTGATGGACAGGGAGGCCTGGTGTGCTGCAGTTCATGGGGTCGCAGAGTCGGACACGACTGAGCAACTCAATTGCAAACGTGCAGCCATCATGTCTTTTGAGATTCCAGAGTGGCTTTGGTCTTCTCTTCGGGTTTTCTACTTTGTTAAGAAAGGTAAGGACAGGGCCAGAGAGGAGCAGCTCAGAACACAGCACAGGCCAAGGGCTGCGGCCAGTAGCCCTCCCTTGGGCGGCTCTAGCGTCTCTTACACAAAACCGCGAGGGTCGGTCTGAGGAACACCAGCTTAGAGGGGTGACATTATTAAGCTGACCACGATAACTCAGTCTGATCCTGTTTCTACTTCTTAGGTTCCATAAACTTTACTTCCAGGTAACAAGAAAACCACAGTGCTTTCTTTTATAATGAATACAACCAGCATTGCACCATCAAAACAACACTTTTAGGAAGACTGCTGACCTCGGGCTGGGGTGGGAGGGAGGCAGTCGCGTTCCACGTGCCCACTGCCCCCAGGAGGACGCCATCGGCTCCGCGTGCGCCCCACGCCGGCCCCCTCCAGGAGCAGCTTGCCTCAGACTCGCTTAGACGAGGGCCTGGCCTGGGCTGGCCGCTCCTTCCTCTCCTGTGCGTCCTCGGAGCGGGCCTGCTGTGGAGGGCATCGCTGCCCGGGCCAAGCACGGAGCTCAAGGGGAAAGGCCCTGCCCCGCGGGGACGGGACGGGGAGCGGAGCCGCTGGTGAGTCAGCCACGAGGTTCAGTATTAGCCCATCTGCCGCAGGTACGGAAGTCACCCTCCCCGATGCGCGTTCTAGTATTAATAAAGACATTCTGCGCGCCGTGTGCCTCATTCCTTCGACTGCTGAGCTGGCTCGGAATTCAGAAAGAATGATGCTCGTTGGTGGATACTCACAGCCCAGCAGGACACAGTTTTTTCAGCACTGTGAATAACGTTAGAAACATATGGGAGATGTCTAAAAATCAGCTGTATTTTGTGGGGGGGGGGGGGTGTCTACTTATTCATCTATCTCACAGATGCCAAGCAGGAAAAACTGGGGCATGGGGTGGCTGCTTCTAAAACCAGGACCATTTCTTTAGCTGCATTTTTTTTCTTTTGTGGTGACAACTGGCAAGATGCCGCGGATTACTTAAGAGACACAGTGTCTCTGCTCTTGAAAATCTCTCAGTAATGGGCTGTGAGTTTTTATGAAACTGCCCACAAATGCAACAATTCTGAACACCTCCCTCAAAATACTTACATCCTAAGAACTAAGGATGTAGTCAGTCATCAACCAGATCACACATTTGCCCCATTTAAACACAAATCTGTCAGAAGAAAACACACCAGCAGACAGAGCTTTTTAAAATATAATTTAAAACTATTTTGTACCAATACAATATATTAATTTTACAAATGTAAAATTTTATCCGCTGTTAAAGCATTTGCAAAAACCACACATCCTACTTCAGCTTTATTGCACAATATCTATAAGAAAATATTAATTTTTAAATTAGAAAACATAAAAATGCTTTCAATATAGAAGAGACGATCTGATTTTAAAGACAATACTCTATAAGAATGTCTACCCAGAAAATAACAAACGTTTCACAGGATACCAAGCTGGCCAGGTGCTTCAACAGATCCAGGACAAAGCACTTGTTTAAAACCAGTCCAAGATACTTAATCCAAACTGTATCATTCTTCATTAGAAATCTAGACGCCACTCAAGGTGGTTTCTTTAAACAGTTGAGGCATTCTCAGTTGTGAGCATTCTGAGTGTATCTTACACATTAAAAACCATCCTTCCAACTCCACAGCCATCTGCAGGGTTTTCTCCTTCATGCAGATTCTCTGGCAACTGTGTCCAATGTCTATCAAATGATCATTTCAATTAGTTTATGCTGATAGAAAACACTGAGTTAGAGACACCTTTAAAACCTAGTCCTTTTACAAAAATCAGTTTATAAATTTGTATCATAAAAATTAGTGTCGAGACCATCAAGATGGCCACCGTTTGCTTTATATGAGTTGGTTCTCCCAGAGCTGGGGTTGCAGACCTCCCACTGTCCAGTGTAGTGTTAATCAGGAAATAAATCCCAGCACGAAGCCGGAATCCCAAGACAGGTAAGGTGTATGATGGATTTTAGTGGGATATTATTACCCTGTACCAAAGCAGGCGTTAAAATACTGACAGAAGGTCTTGGTGGTAACTGAATTCATCTCCAAAATGAATATAATCTGGAGATGCCAAAGGACAAGTGTCCATAAATACATTATCAGTTGGGCAGAGTATATTGTAGAAAAGGGGGAAAAATCTTTATTTGTAAAAAAAGTGAAGGATTCACTAAATTTGATCCATAATATAGATTATACATCTTTTTAAATTAAAGCATGTTAATTCAATCTCAAGTGTTTTCAAATGGATGCCTTTGTGGCCCAAGAAATTGCCTTTTGGAACTTATGGCCTGCATAAGCAAAGTCAAATACAGTATTACAGACTCGTGTAGAGAAAATAATTATTAAAATAGTGGTTATGCACTTACAAGTCTGTTGTAGGTAGACAGAATTATCAAAAACCCAGACACTTATAAAAAAAAGTCTGCATTATTTGGAATTTCTTCTTTAGAAATCAAAGCAGTTGCTTTTCTGGAACTGCATTTTTCAGAACTGCTCAAAGCACCTCATCTAAATGAGTGTTTTTTAAAAATACATATAAAAAGTCTACCATGAGACTTCAAACATCACGTTTCACCTTTTACGGGCTTTTTATCATGTGTCCCTTCCTTTAAAGTCCTTCAGAATAAAATAAAAATAAACTCTCACATTCCATTAGAAAAAAATGGAAACATTCACGGTCTGAAAATTTTCTGCATTCCCCCAGATCTTGGTGCTGTGTGCAATTCCCTCATATACAAGTTGTGAGGAAACCCCTGATCATCTAGTACTGAATATTCAGCTAATGGACATGCCATAGAAAACTGACATTAATAGTAGTAAATAGATTAAAATCTATTCCATAAAATAAAAATGCTCTATGACTTCAATTTAAATACATATCTGTAAAGCTAAGAGGAGGTTTTTTGTTTTTCAAAAGTGCTAATTGTTACAATATCTTCAATACATTATGTCCAATTCTTTGTAAAACTAAACCATGCTTTAGGCACACTGTTTGATGAGTTTCTAAGAAGCAGAGGAAAAAATATCACTTGTCAATTAATCCAGCTTCCTTAATTTTACTGAAGAAGAATTTCTCCAGGATACTGGCACATTTGTAGTATTCACTCTCAGGGGGGTTGTACTCTTTGCAATTGGTAAAGACTCGCTGTAAATCTGCCATGAACAGTTTCTTAGACACGTAGTACCTATTCTTGAGGCGTTCACTCATGGTTTTCAGATCTACACAGGAAAAAAAAATATTAGCAATTTTTGACTCCTTTCAAACACGGGCCGACAAAAGTGAGACTGGGAAGAGACGTGTCGCCAGTCTGCCCACGTTCTCACCACCTCAGTGGCTTAAGAGAGATTCGTAGGATCAAGGAAAACAGTGCTTGCAGCTTGTGTTCTTCCTGTTGTGAGAGCATCCTGTGCAAAATCAGTGTTTTAACAGTGAAGGACCATTAGTAGTCATCTGGTGCAATCCCCTATTCAGCGCAAGGAAGCTGTAGATTAGCAGTGATAAGTCCGATTAAGTACTGTGAGCTCTTCACTCAAAAGTGTAGAGAAGAGGCTCTACCTACATGGAGTGCAGCGGCTGGAACACTCACTACCTGGGTTTGTTTCTCTGAACTCCCAGTTATTTTGGTGTTGCAGAGACAGAACTAAAGTGGGAAACAGATCATAAATACATCTGCAAGTACACCAGTGACCGTAAAATGTTTTCAGTGAATTTAGTTTCATGCCCCACTGATGAAATAAGAATGACAAATTTTACTTAATCAAATATTTTCTAAAGCATGTAAACCTTGCAAGACAATTGTAAAAAGAATGTTTCTCCAATATGTCTACTTGCTTTAAATAATATTACTTTACAAATGAAAACAGTGCTTCATCTAAACTTGTAAGAATAGAATGGGGTTTCTTTAATTCCCACTCTCAGAACCAATTTAAAGAAATCCATGCAGATTAGAAGATGCTGACATTTGTCTGTTTATAGGTCCCTAGTTGTCTCTCAGTCTGGTTCTATCATTAAAAAGTATATCAACTATTAAACTGGATTAGCAGATATACACTACTGCATACAAAACAGATAAACAAGGCTCTTCTGTGTTGCACAGGAAATTATATTCAATATCTTGTAATAAACCAAAATGAAAAAGAATATGAGAAAAACTATATAAACTAAGCATGAAAAAAAAATATATTAATCATGAGTCAAAACCACTCAAGAAATGCTTTTGACTACCAATGACCCAAATTCCCACCCTATTATCAAATTTTCCAGAGGAAAAGACACTTACAAATACAGTGGGATTATCATTTAATAAGATAAATAAATTGATGTGCCACGTCCCCAGTGGGCAGAAACTGATTTGCACCAAGACTCCTCTTAAATCCACCACCAAACTCGAAAGGAGGTGCGGGGAACACCTGTTTTCCCCTTTCCTTTGATTAAAGCCTATCTTTTTTCTTTTTTTGATTGAAGCCTATCTTGGTTAGAAATAAGTCATCACACGTGTGAGTTCACCTTTCCACTTTCTTTCTTCTCAAACAGTTTAGAGGGAGACAAAACCTGAGAAGTGTGTGAAGGCTCAGCAGATGCCCCAGGAACCATCTCCCAAGTGTGAGTGGGCAGGTGACGGTGTGCTCTCGTTTAATAAAGAGCCACCACCTTCCTGGGGGAGACTGGAGGCTTACCCTTCCTTCCACCTAAATGCCCGTTATTGGTGGCTGAGAACGTGTTACAATGTTTAGAAGGAAGAAGGTATAACAAAAACAGGTGGGGTGGGGAGAGAATGAAACTTGACACAAAGAAGCTCAGCCTAAACCTTTCCAACTGTTCTTTGGAAGAGAGGACGAAAGAACAGCTGGGGAGGGCTGAAGGAGTGAATAGAACAATCAATGCTGCATGCTTCCTTCTCCGTTTCCTTTCTCCTCTAAACTGACAGAGAGCATCTTCCTTCCTCTGACCTTCTTAGAATCTTTCATTGACCAAATGGCCCGGGTCACAGAAGGTGATCGCACACCAGTGGGAACAATCGGTGGACAGGGCTGAGGACTGTGGCCCCAGGAGCAGGAACCTCCCGGGCCAGTTGTCAGGAGGGCCTGGGGCGGACCCGGTGACAAGGCTGCAAAGGCCACTGAGGTCTGGCTTAGAGGGTTCCAGCATCTCTCACATCGTGTGTGTGCGCTAAGTCGCTCAGTCGGGTCCCACTCTCTGCGACCCTGTGGACTGCCGCCCCCAGGCTCCTCCATCCGTGGATTCTCCAGGCAAATCCTGAAGCGGGTGGCTAGGCCCTCCTCCGGGGGTCTTCCCGACCCGGGTCCACCCTCTCTCGGGTGGAGGGTCTTCCCGACCTGGGTCCACCCGTCTCGGGTGGAGGGTCTTCCCGACCCGGATCCACCTGTCTCTCGGGTGGAGGGTCTTCCCGACCCAGGTCCACCCGTCTCGGGTGGAGGGTCTTCCCGACCCGGATCCACCTGTCTCTCGGGTGGAGGGTCTTCCTGACCCGGATCCACCTGTCCCTCGGGTGGAGGGTCTTCCCGACCCGGGTCCACCCACCTCGGGTGGAGGGTCTTCCCGACCCGGGTCCACCCTCTCGGGTCTCCTGCGCTCGCGGGCGGGCTCTCCACCGCCAGTGCCACCTGGGAAGCCCTTTCCAGGTCACAGGAATCACCAATGCCCAGTCAGCCTTCCTTCTAGAATTCTCCACTCTCTCCACCCTCACTCGGACTTTCAGACTGAAATCCACAGAAACAAGGCCAAGAGAAAAGGGAAAGAGAATGGCAAGCATGCGTGTTCACCGCAAGGCCTGAAGACCACTGGAGCCACCGCTGCACGATGGAAACACTCCTGAGATAACTAAGGTCAGAGAAAACATCCACAAACGAGTGCTCCAGGGGAGCCGAGGGACCCGCTCCCTCTCCTTTCACTTAACGCCCTCTCAGCACCAGGAGACTGCAAGAGGAAAGGGACAGAAGATACAGGCTCTCCTCCAAAAGATGGCCCCACAACTGATTGGAAAAAAAAGAAATTCAGCTAGTGGTCTTCAATCTGCACAATGCCACATTAGTTTAATTTGGGGGTTCTCAACTGACTCCGTTAATCATTCATTTTAGGCTGGTGCAGACTCGGCAGCGAATCCCACAGGTCTACATTTCTAAAGGCATCTCCTGTTTGTTTTGGGTGTGGGACACGGGAGTCTAAGTAGTGAGCCTCCCAGTCTCCATCGAGCGCCTGGGAGAGCCAAAGCAGCGGGAGCGGCCGCTGCTGTCTACAAGGACAGCGGGCCAGCGGCTTCAGTTAACTTCACTGTTTACCTTCCAAATCTCTCAGGCTCTCAAAGCTACCAAGGGGACAAGCTGACCCTTTTCCACTTGCAGCCCAACAGGTTATAAGCAAGGTTGTGTTCAAACAGCAGTTTCTGGTGCCATCTGAGCTCACACTGACGGAGCAGCCTTTACAGGACAGCAGAGTCGTCTCTAAAAACACGGCCACCTCGTGTCCGCTCCCTGCTCTGAGCCCCTGCCCGCCCCGCTCCCCTCTCTCTGCTCTGACCCCCTGCCCGCCCTGGTGCCCGCTCCCTGCTCTGACCCCCCTGCCGCCCGCTCCCTGCTCTGACCCCCTGCCCACCCCAGTGCCCGCTCCCTGCTCTGACTCCCTGCCCGCCCTGCTCCCCTCTCTCTGCTCTGAGCCCCTGCCTGCCCTGGTGCCTGCTCCCTGCTCTGACCCCCTGCCCACCCTGGTGCCTGCTCCCTGCTGAGCACCTGTCTGCCCCAGTGCCCGCTCCCTGCTCTGACCCCCTGCCCACCCCGCTCCCCTCTCTCTGCTTTGAGCCCCTGCCCACCCCGGTGCCCACTCCCTCCTCTGACCCCCTGCCCGCCCTGGTGCCCGCTCCCTGCTCTGACCCCGTTCCTGCCCCAGTGCCCGCTCCCTGCTCTGAGCCCCTGCTCGCCCTGCTGCCCGCTCCCTGCTCTGACCCCCTGGCCCACCCTGCTCCCCTCTCCCTGCTCTGATCCCCTGCCCACCCCGCTCCCCTCTCCCTGCTCTAACCCCCTGCCCACCCCGCTCCCCTCTCTCTGCTTTGAGCCCCTGCCCACCCCGGTGCCCACTCCCTCCTCTGACCCCCTGCCCGCCCTGGTGCCCGCTCCCTGCTCTGACCCCGTTCCTGCCCCAGTGCCCGCTCCCTGCTCTGAGCCCCTGCTCGCCCTGCTGCCCGCTCCCTGCTCTGACCCCCTGGCCCACCCTGCTCCCCTCTCCCTGCTCTGATCCCCTGCCCACCCCGCTCCCCTCTCCCTGCTCTAACCCCCTGCCCACCCCGGTGCCCTCTCCCTGCTCTGATCCCCTGCCCACCCCGCTCCCCTCTCCCTGCTCTAACCCCCTGCCCACCCCGGTGCCCTCTCCCTGCTCTGAGCCCCTGCCCACCCCACTCCCCTGCCCACCCTGGCACCCTCTCCCTGCTCTAACACTCCTAACCCTCCACTGCCCGGCACACACGCCCTAACCTATGACAGAGAAGCACACCGTCGGCCACCCGCTGTCCCCCACACCGCCGTCCAGAGCTTTAAGTCTATACTTAGAAAATGTTAATGGCATTACCCATGGGGAACCTTATAACTTCATAATATCCCGGAGCTTCTGTTCTCTTCACGGGTTCCATGAAGGGCCAAGCGCTTTGATGGCTCTTGGGTAAAGAAAAAAGTAAGGTATCTCATATGGAAATTCCATGTGGGAAATCATTTCAAAACATTTGCGTGAAGTGGAGGAAAAGCGAACACCCACCTTCACCTGCTGCAGGATGCTCCTGAGCGTGCTGTACAGCTGGTCGGGGTCTCTGGCCTCTTTACTTGAAAGGAAAGGGCACACAGAAGAAGCAAGGGTTAGCACCCTGCCCCCTTGCCAGGCAACTCCTATCCAGCTCATCTGTACAGAAACCTAAGGTTGGAGCTACTTCAGCACGTTTTATGAAAAGTGAACCCTAACAAGTGCGGTGGTGACTACAGCCAGTTTCCCTGTTTGCTCTAAGCTGCTGGGAGGGGAGACAGAGCACTTCCATCAATATCCTCCAGCCCATCACACTTACCTTCTCTCTCTTCCACTCGGCTTCCAGCCTGTCTCTCCTATACATACCAACGAAATTAAACACTGAATGAGAACTGCTTTCAGTCAAGAGAATAACACAGTTAATACTTATCAAAAACGCAATAACTTACAGCCATGATCAGTAAAAGACTACTCTTGAAAAGAGACTGAAATTAACTGCAATTAATTCTTTACTTCCTTACACACTTGGATATAAAAACATTCCCAAGACTGGCATTGCTCCATCTGCTAGTATTTTTTAAAGCAGGAACTCCAGCCTTTCAGAGGAACGCATAATAAGCAAGCATGTTTGGTCCTGTGGGCACGTATATTTTTAAAACTCGAAGTCACATTTTCTGCTAACCACCACGTGAAAGTGTTAAGCTGTTATTTTAGGTTGGAACAAACTCTGTCCTGCTCTCTATTTTATCTGGCACAGACCCTGCTTGTAACGCAAGATGGTCTCAGGCAGCAGAAAGACACAGCCTGGAGTCCAACAGACCTGGATTTGATTTCTTGTTCTCTCCTTAAGCTAAGCTACCCTCCATAAGTTAGTTAGCCTTTGCCTCTGTTTATCAATGTATAAGACAGAACTCCAGAACTGAGCTGATTCCTTTTGAGATTAGTTGATGTATGTGTAAAAAATTAAAAAAAAAAACACCCCAAAACAGAATAATGTTTGGCACACACACACATTCAGGGAGAGGATAGCTATTACGCCATTAATAAGGATAATACACAGAAGTACAATTTCCAGGTCTAGCAAAGAAAGTAAGATCTGCTGTAGGGTATACTTCGTAATGAAGATGTCTATCTTGCTCAAATAATGTCTTATTTTCTTTTGGAGAATTTTAGTTTGATTTATTAAATCTTCAATACACTAGCAGATCCTGGATTTGAACTGATTGAAAGTGCCAATATTTATAGCTTCTGATCGACAAAAACACCTATTTTGTATGTTTTAACCCAAGATAATTCACTTCTAACATACTCACAGAGAAGAACCCTTGGAAAACCACTCTAAAACAGGGAACCAGAAACCAGTGTGACGCTGTCGGGTCACGTGGTTTCGAAGTCGGGGGCGCTGAACTCGGCCGAGCACAGCTCTGCCCGGGACGGCCCGGGGCACGGAGAAGGGCGTGGACGGGAAGCCGCCTGGAGGAGGCAGGGCCGCTGCTCCCTCGGTCACTGGCCACGAGCCGCTCGCGGCTACAGGACTGAGCCAGCCTGAGACTCAACCTCCCACCCTCTGAGCAGAATTCCCTGCCTTCAAGGTCACCTGTGGGAGTGGCCGACACTGTGCCACAAACAGGCTCTCAAAGCGATGCGCGTTAACAGTTAAAGCGGGAGATGGCCCCGGAAGCAGAGCAGACGCAAAGGAAACGCGCTCTTCTGAGACCGCAGCATCCCGACTAGAGCCTGCGGGCGAGCGGCCTCCCGAACCACTGCGCTCCGGCGGAGCTACTTCCGGGGTCGGGGCACAACCAAAAGCTTCTGCCTTTAGATCAATACATACGAATTCCAGGAATGCTTTCTATCGGGATCTGCCGAACTCCATCTTTAAAACAGGAAAGTCCCGGGTAGACTTTCCGAATCTGGGCTTGTTTTCTTTCTATCAGCTTTTTAATGATCTGCAAAGCACAAGAAGAAACTACCTTTAGTGACCGAAGTTTGTGGCTCCAGCTTAAGTCAGTCAATCTAAGTTATTTTCCCAACAAAATTAAGTCTTCAGGAAACAAAAGGGTGAACGATATTAAATGGTGAAACATGAAAACATTCTACAAGGCCATGCACATTGAGGGTCACTGACAGAGCTGTCTTTGAATGCTTGTCCCTGCCATTGCAAAAAAAGCCAGTATTAAGAGCCCACTGCCCTCTTTAGCGTAGTGCCAGTTATCTCGGCCCTCCCCCGCGAGCCTCAGCCACAGAGAGGAGAAACGGCCCTGCAGCCCAGGCACCGTCAGCACGCCTGGGCGTCTCAAGACGAGGCGCTGCCCACTTGCACCTGAGGGGCAGGCAGACTCACCGAGTCCCCAGAGCCCGGGAGGACGGACTTCCTAGTGCTCAGGTGTTCCAACGTGTGAGCCCCAACCTACGATGCTCACATCCAAAAAGCAGCTCTGAAGACTGAAGGCGACGCAGTCAGGACAGGGGCCGCCAGAACTACTTAGGGAATTTTTGAGAGGAGTCCGTTTGTCTTATAAAATAATTCCCTTCTCCAGTGGAGCTTCCCGACCCAGGAATCACACCCAGGTCTCCTGCACTGCAGCTGGATTTGTACCGTCTGAGCCCCCAGGGAAGCCCAATGTTCTGATGTAACTAATTCCAGGGCAGTGTTCCCCTTAAAGAAGTAAAGGGTCCGGTGGTTAGGGCTGCATACTCCCAACGCAGGGGAACAGGTTCGACTCCTGGTCAGAGAACTAAGACCCTGCACTACACAGAGCAGCCAAAAAACAAAAAAAGAAAGAGCAACAACAAACTCAAAAACCACCAACTTGAGATTAACTGTATCAGCGCTGAATTTTGGAAAACACTACAACAGTAGCAGTCATTAATCAAATTAATGAAAAACTTCAATTTCCTAACTTCTTAATCTCAAATGGAAGACTGATAAATGCTACAGCACGAATACATAATCTTAACAATTAAACACAGGACTTCATAAAATGAACAGAAGTGGCAAAATAGACTGCTGGTAAATCTGCTCAGGGTTGTCCAATATCATGTAAACCAGTCGTGTAATTTAAAATTTTTCAGTAGCTACTTTAAAAAAAAGTAAAAAGAAATAGGAGAAATTGATTTTAACAATATTTTTATTCAATCCAATATAGCTAAAATACTATCACTGCAGCATATAATCAAGAGAAAAAATATGAGATTTTTACATGCTTTTATTCACACTAGGTCTTCAAAATCAGAATGCATTGTACACTTGCAGAACATCTCAGCTTTGACTGGCCATGCAGCTAGCACCCAGTAGCCGCATGTGGCTGCCACTGTGGATGGGCAGATCTGATTGGACGCTCTGCATGAGGTGTAACTCCAGGTCTTTTTAAAAAGACTCCTCAGGCCTTCCCTGGTGGGCCTGTGGCTAAGACTCCACACTTCCAACTAAGATCCCACCCAAAAAAGAAGAATTTCTGGAAACATGTATACAATGGAGTATTACTCAGCCATAAAAAAGAATGAAATAATGCCATTTGCAACTGGAAGGACCTAAAGATTATCATACTAACTGAAGCTGAGTCAGAGAAAGATAAATACCGTATGTTATCACTTATATGTGGAATCTAAAAAAGTGGACACAAATGAACTTATTTACAAAGCAGAAACAAACTCAGAAAACAAACTTACGATTACTAAAGGAGAGGAGGGGGGAATAAACTGAGGCTTTGGGATTAACAGAGGCACACTGCTATATAAAAAGCAGACAGTCAGCGAGGACCTACTGCATAGCAGAGGGAACTCTACTCGCTATTTCATAATATCTTACATGGGAAAAATCTAAAACAAATACATATATATGTCATTCACTTTGCTGTACACCTGGAACTAACACCAACATTGTCAATCAACTGTATTTCAGCTAAAATTTTTTTCAAAGAATCACAACGGCAATTTCTTAAATGAAGGCCTTCAGAAAACTTAATTTCAAACACAGCTTTAATGTTTTTCTCTCTTCACCAAGGATGCTTGCTCTCAGATGAGACAGTGCACGGGGCTTCCAACCCCCTCACGAGCACCTTGAGGCCACTGGTAATGGGGGGAGGGGGCTACCCGACCTCTCTAACCCTGAGGATCACTTTAGAGAAAGCAGACCTTCCAACCCCATTCTAGCCTCATATCTTCGCCTCCCTAGAAACTCTCTTCAGCTCATCACCATGTCTTCATCTCCCTCTCAAATCCATCTTTCGTTCCATTTTGGTCATTTTTCATCTTCCCAAACAGAGAACCAGGGGGCATATCAGCCACTTTTATAGTTCACCGAGTCGCAGGATGTCTCCCTACAAAACGCTGCTCTTCTTCACTCTTTGGCTCCTCCAAGCCCGGGGTCGCAGCTCACGTGTGAACCGAGCTTAAGCCGACCCTCCCCCAGCCCCACACACGCCCCCTGCTCTGTCCTGCCAGCTCCCGCCCCTCCACCCTTTCTCAGAGGCTCTCATCACGTGCACGCCTCGGGCTCCAGGTGCTCCGGCCCCGGGACCTCTTCCTGCAGGGCTCCGTCTGCCCGTGCTGACCGCCTTCTGGGCCTCCCGTCCTCACACGGGCCCCCTGGCCCCTGATGACGCAGGTGATGCTGGCCCTCTGCACTCCGGGTCGCCGTTCACCTGGCGCTCAGCCCCGCGGCTGCGGTCCTGGTCTCCCTCTGCACGCTGATCACAGCAACCACGCGGCCTCTGCGCCTGCGCCCCAGGGGGAAGGCTCACCGTCTGCCTGTCTGCTCCTGAGCACCATCCGTCCCTGCCTCCTCAGGGCCCTCCAGAGCTGGACTCAACACTTGTGACAGTCACATGAATTCTGTAGAGGTTACCAGGTAAATCCAAGAACCTCACTAGGGTGACTTCCAAGCTCTTTTAAAAGAAGAAGGTGAACAGCTACATTCAGGGGTGCCTGTTGGAGACACTGGAAGCTGAGGTGGGGGACCCAAGGGGACGGAGTGGAAGGGGGGCCCTGTCTTCTCCAATGCTGGGCTCCGCGGGATTTGAAGCAGCCCAGACAGAGGGTCCCCCGCCCAGGGGTCTGAACTCGGAGTCTGGGGACCCCGTGGGGTCCTGCTCCAGCCTCCACAGTTCGGGCACAAGGAGCGGGGCACCAGCTCCCAGCAGCCTTCTCAGAACTCCGTATCACACTGGAACCTCTGCCCAAGAAACAACAGACGCTGCTTCTATTTTCTAGTTTAATAAAAAGCCTTTGGCTCACTTCCGTGGGACGTGTACGGAGAAGTCTGAGCTACTTTAACTAAAAGGGAGACACTCACTGAGCACCTGTTCTTAGGACGCACCCTGAGAAGACGGGTCTATCTCTGCGATGTCAGAGACATCGACAAGGAACTAAGAACTGGAATGGAGGCACATGAGCAGAAACCAGGAAACAAAGACAGGCTTGAGGCAGATGTCTTTTTTGTTACTCACTAGAGAAAAGCATGGAGAAGGCACTGGCACCCACTCCAGTGCTCCTGCCTGGAGAATCCCAGGGACGGGGGAGCCTGGTGGGCTGCAGTCCATGGGGTCACGAAGAGTCGCGTCACTTTCCCTTTTCCCGTTCATGCACCGGAGAAGGAAATGGCACCCCACTCCAGTGCTCTTGCCTGGAAAATCCCAGGGACGGAGGAGCCTGGTAGGCTGCAATCCATGGGGTCGCTAGGAGTCGCGTCACTTTCCCTTTTCCTGTTCATGCATTGGAGAAGGAAATGGCAACCCACTCCAGTGTTCTTGCCCGGAGAATCCCAGGGATAGGGGAGCCTGGTGGGCTGCCGTCTATGGGGTCGCACAGAGTCGGACACGACTGAAGCGACTTAGCAGCAGCAGCAGCAGCAGAGAAAAGCACCTTTGACTGAATAACAGAAATATAAAGTGGGACTGGGCTTCCCAGGTGGCTCAGGGGGTCAAGTGTCCACCTACACTGCAGGAGACACAGGAGATATGAGTTGGATCCCTGTGAGATCTCCCCAGGAGATGCAAGTTGGGGAGATCCCCCGGAGGAGGTCCTGGCAACCCACTCCAGGGTTCTTGCCCGGAGAACCCCACGGTCAGAGGAGCTTGGGGGCTACAGTACATATGGTCGCAGAGACTCGGACTCGACCAAAGGAGGCTAACAGGACAGGTACAAAGCGGGAGTGATGTTGGGTGCGATTTCCCAGTTTTTGAACTCCAAGAACTAGGGGACCAGGAGGGTGATCCTGGGTTTAATATGTAAAGTTTATTCATTTAATAAGTGGCCTGTGTTGCTCTCGCCTAATTATGCTTTGTATGTTTCTTTTTCCTGTCTTACAGAAATATAAAACTTGTTACGTAATCAAATCCATCAACCTTCCCCTTTACCCCTTCTCTTTTAGTTCATACGCATAAAAGACTTGAGCCCAGTATCAGAGGACAAATCACTTGGGACTTCCCTGGGGGTCCCGTGGTTAAGACCCAGCACATCCACTGCAGGGGGCGTGAGTTCAACCCTTGGTCAGGGAACTAAGACTCTGCAAGCTGTGTGGTGTGGCCAAAAAAAGAATTCTCCCCAGATCACAAATCACTTAATATCTGGAAGCATACACTCTCAGAACTTACAATGGAAAAAAAAGGTGAATACTCACTAAGATAAATATGGAAGATGATGAGTAACTGAAGTTCAAATAAGTGGATCAAACTAGTGCTTGAGAAGTTCAAAGAGGAATGGACACAGGCAGAAGTGGTGTGTGTGTGTGTGTGTGTGTGTGTGTTTGAGTGTGTGCGCGCGTGAACTGGGAGAGGAAGTGGGTGAAGGATGAAGACACCACGTAAAAGGGTTAGCACATCAGTAACAGCCTAGCAGTTAGAAAAGGGATAAAGAGATGAGTCTGGGAAGAAGGCATGGGGCCAGCATGTAAAAGGCCTTGAAGGTAAAACCACTGTATTTTACAAGTTTTGCATTTTACACCAATTTAATAGGTATTGACCCCCGCTTCGAAGTGGTGATTTAGACAGGAGGTAAAGGATACCTTCACAGAAGAAATCCAGACAAACCAGAGCAAACTGAGGTCCTGGTGTCCATCAGACGCCCCCACACAGAGCCCAGGGGTGCACACTTTGCCCCAAAGGAGCCTGGCCTGTGCAGTGGGAACCCAAGTCGGCCACACGCTTACCTCCTTCTGCTTCTTAATGATGACAGAGAACTCCGTGTATGGGATCCGTGGATTTAGCTCACATCCCATTAAAGTGGCGCCTTCATAATCCTTGATGTAGCCAACATATTTGGTTTTAGGGATTTTAATTTCTTTGGAGAAACCCTGCAAAACCAGTAACTCCATTTAAAAAGGCCCTGAGCATCAAACACCCTGTCTGAGTGCGAGCTACGTGCGAGGCCTGGCTTGGTGCCGGCAGAGGTCCAAGCTCCTTTCCAACTATCCTGGGGATTAGCATGAAACTCCTCTAAGAAGTTCATCAAAAATCAAACCGTGCAAATAGGAAGCACTCCAACATAAAATAATAATAATAATCCTAGTAAAACACAGTATTAAAAATTCATTAACACAAATGGCTCTTAAGTAAAAATAAGATTTAATTTAGCATTAAATTGCATGCTTTCTCCCAAAGTAGACAGGGGGCCTCTAGGATGTTCTGGAAATCAACTAACAGTGAACCCTATTTTGAAAGCAAAATTTGTTCAAAAATATAGCAAGAAGAACCTTGATACTGAAGAAATGAAACACTTAATAGGCAAAAAACTTCCAGACCATCACAAGTGTGGCTGTTTCAGGGACATTAATGCTTTGCAATATATTCATTTATATACTTTAAGCTATAATAATAGGGAACATAGTCATATTATTTATAACAATTTTCCTTAAGGGTGTTTCAAATTTTTGTAGAAAATTAGTTGGGACTTCAGTTTCCTGCCTCCTGTTTCAGTAAAAACTTATTTTCCAAGCACTTATTGCCATCAGCCTCAGAGAGGACCACAGACGCAGACAGGTCATTGAAAAAAGAATGGAGAGACTCACATGGAAGCATACACACCGCCACGTGTAAAATAATAACCAGTGAGAACTTTCTGTGTGACTCAGGGAACCCGAACTGGGGCTCCGCAACTCCCCAGAGCGGTGGGGAGGGGTGGGCGGTGGGAGGCAGGTGAGGACGGAGGAGCCAACGTGAGCCTGCGCGGATCCACGTGATGCGGAGGACGCCAGCCCAGGAATGGGAAGCAATCTTCCTTCATTAAAAATAAATCCGTTTCGGGGGCGGGGGGGATGGGGGGGCAGGAAGCATGGCTGAGGGCTTCCCTGGTGGCTCTGCGGTACAGAATCTGCCTGCAGATGCAGAAACACAGGTTGGCTCCCTGGTCCAGGAAGGTCCCGCTGCGCCCGCGCTCCAGGACCGTGCGCTCCAGGACCGTGCGCTCCAGGACCGTGCGCTCCAGGACCGTGCGCTCCAGGACCGTGCGCTCCAGGACCGTGCGCTCCAGGACCGTGCGCTCCAGGACCGTGCGCTCCAGGACCGTGCGCTCCAGAGCCTGCGCCCTGCAACCAGCGCAGGTCCCCCGGAGCCGGGGCCACGGGGAAGGATGCCCGCTCGCAGCAGCTCAGAGAAGCCGGCGCAGCGACAGGCAGCACAGCCAGAGACAAATTAATGAAAACTTCCTAATCTTTTCCTAAAAAAAGAATCCTGGCTGTTACTGTCTCTGCAGTGTAGGTACAGCCTGGGAAAGCTCACACTCAAGTCGCAGTATTTAATGCCACTGAGTTCTCTCTAGTGAGTTTTACTAGAAAAGTTACCAAATGCATCCCAAAAAATGAGAAGAAAGTAAAAAGGTTAATTATCTGACATTGGAGGGAAAGCTTTTTAGTCATATGTATAAGGACTTATATTTTTCAAAGAGGTTAACAGATTTTATATAATAAAATCTGTAAAGTTCTGTACATTGAAAAAAAGCCATAAGTAATGCTGAAACAGACAAGTAGGGGAGAAAAATCATAAAAGGTTACTACTCTCATATCCTTATATATGAGTTCTCATAAATCAACAGAAAAATAAATATTTTAATAGAAAGAGAGGCAAAATACAATGAAGTGGCAATTCAAAAAAAGAAGTGCAAAGGGTCAATAAATAAGGAAAAACAGGCCAAATCTCAAAATAATCAAATAAACGCAAACATGGGCAATTTGTTACCTAGGAAAGGGCTAAAAAAATTGCTTTTTCAACCAGCTCCTTTCCTGAGCCCTTTACATGCTGCTGACAGGAGCAGAGATTGTTACAGGATCTGTCATTATTCACTGCAGTGCATAGCAAAACATTAGACACGCCTGGAAGCCCACACGCACACATGGACACTTATTTGCAAAAAACACATAAATGTTCCCTAAATGTGGGACTGGTGTGAGAAATCAGTTTCCATTTCTACAACAATTCAGAGAACCATCAAAACTCATAATCTAAAAATCAGACTATATTAAGTAAAAAAGGCAATTAATTAAACTGTATATAGCATGAGCCAATTTTCTGTTTATATATACACAAACACACACAGAGAAAAAAACATCGGAAGGGTATCTGTCAAAACATTAACAGTCAATTTCTCTGGGTGGTGGAATCACGTGCAATTTTTCTCTTTTTTTTGGAGTTTTATTTCATTTTCCAATTTAATTTTCCAGTTATATTTCTACAATAACTATACATTACTTTTGTCATCAAAAAAGTAAACGGAAAATGTTTAGGAACCTAGAATTATAAAGCACTATTAAAAAACACGTAGCAGGGACTTCCCTCGTGGTCCAGTGGTTCAGACACCACTCTTCCACTGCAGGGGCTTTACACCAGGTCGGGGAAGGAGGGTCCCACATACGGAGTCATAAGGGCAAAGAAACCGAAGAATCAGAGAGCTGATACGAAACTTCTGGTAGAAAGAACGAAGATGCGGCCAAGCACCCAGCCGCCTATGTGCTGACGGAGCAGGAGTGTCGGGAGCCCTCTGTAGCATCAGAACCTCCTCTCTGCCATCAGAAACACACTGCCTTCCAGAGATTAAATCTATTTCTCTCATTCAGGGCGAACTCCAGTCCCCCAACGTGAATCTCTCCTCAGCCTGGGGAGACCCCGTTTTAGAATGTTAGGATGCGACAGTGCACTCCACTCACAGATGACATCCCTTCACTCACTCAGACATTTATTTTGTACTGATGGTGTGCTGGTCACACTCTCTAATCCAGGCTGAGGCTTACCTCTGGCTTAGGGCTTGCAAAATAAATGTCCTGGGGGGAGGACTTATTTGCATGAAAGCTACTTGAGTGCATATCAAGAAAAGGAAGGACAGAACAGGTTTGCACAGCCACAAAACCCACCTGCTTCTTGAAATATCCAATTGCGTATTCATCTGCGTAGGTGAGGAAGTTCAGGATGTCGTGTTTTATGTGGTATTCCTTCAAGTGGTTCATCAGGTGTGTTCCATAGCCCTAAGGGCAAGTCAGCATGCAGACAAATATATTAGGTTCTGGACAAAAGAAAGTCCCACATTTCACTGAGAAATACTGGCAACTTTAGGAGTATGTATTACCAGTGTAATACCAACACCTTGAGTATTGGTATTGGTTCTTGAGTTTCTGAACTTTGAAAATGAGCCAAAAAATTCAAAATCCTTGGATCAAGATACAATCATCACTTGAAAACATAAGTTTCTGGCTCTTAGAAAAGAATATACCAAAGCTACAAGCTGCTCATTCACACCTAGAGGCTACAGGCTGAATATTAATAAAGAGGTGTCTGGAGTAAATATTGATCATGAATTTCTGCTTATGCTTAGAGTATTTGAGAACCTGAGATCAAAAGAGCAATGAAAATGAGAAGGGCTAACCTTTTCTAGAATATTAACTAATCCAAGTGTTTCCTATATACAACAAATCAGCAATCCTTCCAAAGAATTGTATCATCACACACAAAGGATCTTCAACTTGGTCTTTTCAGACCTTTCCCAGCAAAGTCTGAGGAGCCCCGAAGCTCTGAGTGAGACTAAGAACAGTGACAGCAGATGGGATGGTTGGACGGCATCACCGATTCGACGGACGTGAATTTGGGCAACTCTCGGAGATGGTGAGGGACAGGGAGGCCTGGTGTGCTGCAGTCCATGGGGTCATGAAGAGTTGGACGTGACTTAGCAACTGAACAACAGCAGTGAAAACAGTGAACAATGTTGAATAAATTAATGATTGAAATATGAAAAAAAAAAGTAAACAAGTTTTTTGGTGATGGACAAAGCTTAAAGAAAATGTACAGATTTAAAGGGATGGTTTGAGAATCTAATAAAAGATGAAAGTAAACCCAGACACGAATACCATTACATCAGTATTTTAGAATATGACGACATGTTTTTCTAAAGAACTCAAAGAGGCTCACAGCTATGACGTCATGGAACCTCAGCACCACAGGGAGAAGGGTCTTGGGAAGTCATTTGCCTAATTCTTCCCCATGTGAAGCTAGGAGTCTCCTGCCATCTACCTCGGGGAGGTCAGCTGCTAGAAAACCCCCAGCTTAGGGTGCTCGCTGAGTCCTTGGGCCAGTTCATATTCAGCCGCTGTTGTGGTTGGGAAGTTCTTTCTAATTTTCACCTGTGATCTGATCCCTTGCTCTTTCTACCTATTGACCTTAGTTCTGCTCCGAGAGTACAGTGGCTCTTCCCTGCTCTTCACAACTCCCCAAGCTTCACCTGTGATCTGATCCCTTGCTCTTTCTACCTACTGACCTTAGTTCTGCTCCGAGAGTACAGTGACTCTTCCCTGCTCTTCACAACTCCCCAAGCCCTTGGAAATCACCCACGCCCATCCCTGCCGCCCAGGTCCCAGGTCCAGCCTCATCGAGGCTTCAGTCCTGCCTCGCACGCACGACTGGAAGACCCTATCTCAAGTTACTCGTATCTTTCAAGGCTTGCTCCTGTGTAACAATACACTTCTAAAGCACGGATCCCAAGACCAAGCATAATAATATCCAGGGGAGGATCTGTCCAGTATGCAGGAAAAGAGTACAACCGTCTCCCTATTTTGGAAATTATTCTCCCGTTGGTATTAACCATAGACATGTTAGCTTTTCCCAAAGATATCACAATACTGACACACTTCAAATCTGAATATAACTCAGATTAAAGGATGAAGGAAACCTCTCTTAAGGAGAAGAGAGTGAAATGGGGAAAATAAACATATAAACTCATAATTACAGTATACAACTAGCTGTTCAATACGGCAACAACTAGTCATGTGTAGCTACTGAGCAATGGAAATATGACAAATCCAAATTGAGGTGTGCAAGTATAAAACACACACCACGAAAAAAAACCTCTAACCAAGTTTATTACATATTGAAATGACAGTACTTGGGACACGTTCAGTTAAATAGAAAACGTCTGCAAAACAGAAACAGAGACAGACAGAGAGAACAAACGTACGGACAGCAAGTGGGGAAGGGCGATGGGACGGACCGGGAGACTGGGGGTGGGATTTCTGCTTTATACGAAAACGTATTTGTACATGACCTACAACATTAAATATTATTTTTGAAGAAAAGTTGGGGGGGGGACTGGAGAAAAGGGAAGGATTTGCTACTTCGTGTGCAGAGGAATAGTAATGTCTGGGGATGAGTAAGAAACACGTCTTCTGATGAAACCTAGATGCGGCTGATGGAAGAGAGAGAGGCTTTTGCTGTATACGCCGCCTTGTAAGGAGCTAATAGAACTGTTAGAATCCCACGGGCTCCTCTGTCCATGGGAGCCTCCAGGCAGGAATGCTGAAGTGGGTTGTCATGCCCTTCTCCAGGGGGTCTTCCCAATCCAGGGATCAAACTTGAGTCTCCTGTGCCTCCTGCATTGCAGGCAGATTCTCTACCTCTGCACCTCCAGGGGTTCTCTTTGTTGTATTTCCAGCATGCAAATCAATCCCAGGTGCCTGGTATATACTCAATAACTATCAGATGATAGTTTTCCCCTGGGAACTTCTAGAACCAATAGTCTGCACTTTTTCATCTTACTATATCACTGACATTGTTAGTAGATTTATCAGAGGATGAGATGGTTGGATGGCATCACCAACTCAATGGACATGAGTCTGAGTGAACTCCGGGAGTCGGTGATGGACAGGGAGGCCTGGCGTGCTGCAGTCCGTGGGGCTGCAAAGAGTTGGACATGACTGAGCGACTGAACTGAACTGAATAGAACTATACATTTTCTCCCCTTCACCCACAATCCAAGAATTTTACTCAAAAAGAACAGTAATGGTTCTGTTGTTAGTAGCGTCTCAAACTTTGCATGGATAGTCTTTATCACTGGCCACTGATTCATCACCTCTCCAAAGAACTTTCAGATTCCAGCTGCTTGTGAGGAGGGGCTATCTTTCGTCTTGAATCCTGTGTGCCTAGTATTGTGACCAGCAGTCGCAGAACCGCAAATACCTGCTTGTTTAAAGAAGTGGTAACAGAGTCAAGCCATTATATGCAGAAATGCTTGGATTTTCACCCCAGCACCGTCTCCCTTCTCTGCATGCCTTTATTTTCAACTGTCGTGGGCTCCCCTGATAGCTCAGTTGGTAAAGAATCCAATGCAATGGATCCGATCCAATCCAATCCAATCCTCCTGCAAGGAAATGGATCCGATCCAATCCAATCCAATCCAATCCTCCTGCAAGGCAGGAGACCCCAGTTCGATTCCTGGATCGGGAAGATCATCTAGAGAAGGGATAGGCTACCCGCTCCAGTGTTCTTGGTTTTCCCTCGTGGCTCAGCTGATAAAGAATCTTCCTGCAGTGTAGGAGACCTGGGTTCAATCCCTGGGTTGGGAAGATACCCTGGAGAAGGGAAAGGTTACCCTCTCCAGGATTCTGTCCTGGAGAATTCCACTGCCTGTATAGCCAGTCCATGCGGTCGCAGAGTCGGACATGACTGAGCAACTTTCACTTCACTTCACCTGTCACCAAAAGGGTTCCTTTCCAAATCCACCTGGTAACTTCAGTGTTTCTTCAAATACTTATTATGGTTAAATAAGTATCAGCCCCGTAACTTTAAAGTTGCATATAATATCAAAACCAAATAGTTAGATAATCTATTTTAAAACCAGGTTAGGAGCTTTAAGTAAATTCTCAAATGTTATCTTGCATGTGTTCTGAGCAAGATAAATTCACACAAAAATCTTATTTGAAGCATTACAGAAATTTATATATAAGCTTAAGTCTCCAAAATGAGTGGATGCAAATTTTAAAGTACCATTTAGCCCAGATTTTTAATACCTCAAATCAAAATTGTAAACCTCCGCTTATGATCTTGCTGTTTTCACAAGTAAGTACTAGCAGCACTGGCTTCCACCAGGTTCACCCACTCTATCTAGTTTTTAAAGATTAATCTTCATTTGCTAAAACTACTTTCAAGACTTCCCTGGTGGCTCAGATGGTAAAGCGTCTTGCTTACCATGCGGGAAACCTGGGTTTGATCCCTGAGTCGGGAAGATCCCCTGGAGAAAGAAATGGCAACCCACTCCAGTACTCTTGCCTGGAAAATCCCATGGACAGAGAAGCGTGGTGGGCTACAGTCCACGGGGTCGCAAAGAGTCAGACACGACTGAGCCACTTCACTTCACTTCACTTCACTTTCAAGTCACTTACAAAAAATGGCTTTTCTTTTCATTTTTCCTGCTCAGTTTGTGATATTTGGCCACCTTCCTTCAAGTCTTTAGAAAATTACATGGTTTGGGGGAAAAAACATATACTGCCCTTCTGGGAAGCAGTAAGACAAAGCACCCAATTCATATTCAACACCTTTAGTTTCCCTCTGGACCTAAGAGTGTCCAAGGCAACCTTAGCCAACCTTTCCAAACAAGTTGCTTGGTGTAGCTTTCTGTGCAAACAAACATTACGCAATCTTCTGAAATTATAAACCAAGGGCATATTTTCAAGTTCCTCTCCCTACGAAAAGCCCAACCAAATTTTCTTTTTAAGCGAGTTCCTAAACTCTGGACCCCTGGAATTGTTTCTCAGTTTGGCTATGGGGAAGTGAACCTGTGACAAGCACAGCGACCACACCACCTGAAGACACACCGCCAAAGCGCCCTAACACGGGGCAGAGGTCAGCCTCACGCAGCTGTGCGCCCGCACCTGCCCCCGCCAGAAGGGCGAATGTGACACTGGTGCGTTTTGTCTGCCCTTGGACGCTTCGCGCGGTGAGTCAACGTCAAAAGCCCCATTTGTGCTTTCTGAGAGGAGACCACAGCTGTTGTAATTGACACGGCGACTGTGACACAGAGGAGAGCTGTTAATGAAGCCAAAAGCACCCTCAGCGCCGGCTGCGGCCCCCAGGCCAAGCACGATTCCTTCCAGAGATCATCCGTCTCGGCTTCTGTATCTGGCACTGCTTCATGGTAACTGAAGAAGGCAACAGTGTCCTTAGGCCCCATTGTCCAAGCCCAGAGAGCCCGAGTCCAGAGCGAGACAGGTGCAGCGTATAACACACTGTGGATTTCAGAGACTCACACAAACCAAAATGCAAACGGTCTCCATGATTCTTGGACACCGAGTGCCGCTGCAATGACAGCACTTCCGATATACTGAGTAAAATAAGGAATCTGTTTTTAGAACACTTTCGCGTATCTTCAACGTAGCTAACAAAACATTTAAACTCACGTATGTGGCTGATGTGCGCACGTGTTAAAGACCACTGGACAGCACTGCCTTAGACTCCAGTAATTTATCTCAGTAGCTTCTGAATCCTGCACTTCTTATCTTTCCACCAATTGCCATATTTTTGCCTGACTTTAGGACTCCCCAAGTACCAAATGAATAACACTCTGAAGACATGTTTCTGGTTCCGCTTTCATAAAAGCAACTGAGTAGGTTACAACATCATCTGTATCTTCCTGCCAACGAGGAGTCTGGTCTATTCCAGGAAGATGGCAAACCAACCACACTGTCAGCACGACAGTCTGGTTCCTGGGGAGGGACTTGTGCCAAGGACAGCTGGGACGGCGGATCAGAGTCACACACTCACAGAGCAGACTCACACTCACACAGGTCAGAATCACACTCACAACCAACACACACTCACAGGCAGACCACCCACAGGTCAAATCACACACCAACCAATCACACACTCACAGAGCAGACTCACACTCACACAGATCAGTCTCTCACACTGACACGGATCAGTCTCTCACACTCACACATCAGAATCACACACATAGACCAGACTCTCACACTCACACAGATCCATCTCTCACACACACACAGATCACTCTCACACACTCACAGACCAGACTCACACTCACACAGGTCAGAATCACACACACTCACAGACCAGACTCACACTCACACAGATCCGTCTCTCACACTCACACAGATCAGTCTCTCACACTCACACATCAGAATCACACACATAGATCAGACTCACACTCACACAGATCCATCTCTCACACACATAAATCACTCTCACACTCACAGATCAGACTCTCACACTCACACAGATCCATCTCTCACACACTCACAGATCAGTCTCTCACACTCACACAGATCAGACTGTCACACACAGGTCAGAATCACACACACTCACAGATCCATCTCTCACACTCACACAGATCCGTCTCTCACACACACACATCAGAATCACACACACAGATCAGACTCTCACACTCAGATCCACCTCTCACACACACACAGATCAGAATCACACACACTCACAGATCAGACTCACACTTACACAGATCTGTCTCTCACACTCACACAGATCCGTCTCACACACACTCACAGATCAGTCTCTCACACTCACACAAATCAGTCTCTCACACTGACACAAAGCCTCACACACTCACAGATCAATCTCTCACACACATTACAGATTAGTGTCTCAACTCACACAGATCCGTCTCTCACACACTCACAGATCAGAATCACACACACACAGATCCATCTCTCACTCACACAGATCCATCTCTCACACACAGATCCGTCTCTTACACTCACACAGATCCATCTCTCACTCACACAGATCAGACTCTCACACTCACACATATCCACCTCTCACACTCACACAGATCAGACTCTCACACTCACACATATCCGCCTCTCACAGTCACACAGATCAGACTCTCACACACACACAGATCAGAATCACACACACTCACAGATCAGACTCACACACACACAATCAGAATCACACACACTCACAGATCCATCTCTCACACTCACACAGATCCGTCTCTCACACTCACACAGATCAGTCTCTCACACTCACACAGATCAGACTCTAACACACACACATCAGAATCACACACACAGATCAGACTCTCACACTCACACAGATCAGACTCACACACACACAGATCAGACTCTAACACACTCACAGATCAGACTCTCACACTCACACAGATCCGTCTCTCACACTCACACAGATCCGTCTCACACACACTCACAGATCAGTCTCTCACAATCACACGAATCAGTCTCTCACACTCACACAAATCAGCCTCACACACTCACAGATCAGTCTCTCACACACATTACAGATCAGTGTCTCACACTCACACAGATCCGCCTCTCACACTCACAAAGATCCATCTCTCACTCACACGGATCCATCTCTCACACACACACAGATCCGTCTCTCACACACTCACACAAATCAGTCTCTCACACAATCACACAGATCCGTCTCTCACACACTCACACAGATCAGAATCACACACACACTCACACAGTCGCTCACACACTCACACTCCCCAAAAGACCACATTCCAAACCTTGCCTGAGTATTTCTGAAACTCATATATTTATTCAAATTTTTCGTGAATTCCCCGACAGCATTTCTTTAGTCCTTGACCCCCAACTTCAGGCACAAGGTCATAAGGAATCTTCCTGAGGTCTGAGCCACCTCAGTCCTCTCCCTAACCTACACAGCACCCCACCCCTTCTGGTGGTGCCACGTGCCCAGGCGTGTGTGGACACGTCTGTATATGGAAATCGCCGGCGCCACCGAGAGTGTTCTCAGACACCTCTTCACAAGCCACAAACAAACCCTGACCTGCTCCTGGGGCGTCCTGGTGTCCCTGGCCCCAGCCCCGAGGTCCGGCAAAGCCCAGTGGAGCCTGACTGTGGGTATACGGAAGCAGGTGCCTTCCACACACACACACACACACTCGCGATGAGAGGATGCTCCTCAGAGAGTCCAGGGCTCTCTGGACGTGGAGACCCTGCCACACTCTGCCGCTTCTGCACCACATCCTGCGTTTCTTCTGAGACCCTGCGTGAGCCTTACCTTGACTTGTTCGTTAGAGGTTACAGCGCAGAAAACAATCTCTGTGAAGCCCTGGGACGGGAACATCCGGAAGCAGATACCGCCAATGACACGGCCATCTTTGATTAAAGCAAGGGTTTTGTGTTTCCTGGAAGAATAAGATTGCACCACTGTCTCACCTCCTGTTTGGGGGGTCCCTCACTAACCAGTCAGGAAAACTGGAAGGGAGGGGGGGTTCCTTCTTGATTTTTCCAGGGAAACCCCTCTAGTGGATTCTCTAAGTAGAACATTCTCTAAGTGGATGTCTTAGAGCAAGCATGCCTCCTGAGATATCCCCAGAGTGTCCATGAAGACAAGCACCAGCCACCTGAGGGGGTCTGAGCCCCCAGACGAAGAACAGCGCCTATGGACAGGCGCTGACAGGCGCTGAGACAGGGTCACGTCCGACGCCCGCGAGCCGGGGGAGCAAATGCCAGGGACGTGGGCACACGCTTCTGAAGAGTTCACTCTCATTCAGAAATACCACAGAAGTTATAAGGAAACGAAAACACAATCCACCTGCACGATTTGCTAAAACCTGCCTTCCAGAATCCCGTCAGGCCTTCTGCCTAAAACGTCACTCTGAACAGTCACGGGCACGGGTCACAGTCCACACAGGCGACTGGGCTCTAAATGTTAAAATGCATTCAATTACGGAAGCTTCCTTTCCTGTCTTTTCCTTTGCTTTAATGCAATGGATGATCAAAGTTAACCTAACACCACAATAATCTTGCCAGGGCTTACAGACTCAGGCAAGAATGGAAACTACTTAAGATGCCAAAATCAGAATATTTGACTATGAGAAAATTGGGACATCCTCTTAATGTTTATATATTCCTTCACTGATGCAATGAATGAAGCACAGGATGGTCACTGGCAGCTTAAAATATAAAGCCTCGTCACCGGCAGCTTAAAATATAAAGCCTCATTAACAAAAAATTGATCAGCTGCTGGAAAACTAATCTGAACGCCTGTGGCTGTGGCCATGCCTGTGACATCACTCTCTCTGCACAGCTGACAAGCAGCAGCAGGACTTGGTGGGTGACTGTGACTGACTTTTACTACCCGAGTGGTTCCTCTTTCATTTAAAAAGGAGAGTGAAGTCCTTGATGGTCCAGTGAAGACCTAACCTTTCAACACAGAGGGTGGGATCAAACCCCTATTTGATTCCTGACCAGGGAGCTGAGATTACACGTGCCTCAGGGCGAAAAAACAAAAACATAAGACAGAAACAATATTGCAACAAATTCAAAAGAGACTTTAAAAATGATCCACATCAAAAAAAAATCTTGAAAGCTGGTTCACGTTGATGTTTGGTAGAAACCGACACAATTCTGTAAAGCAATCATCCTTCAATTAAAAATAAATAATTTAAGTAAAAAAAAAAAAAGAATGCATTTTACAAAATAAATCAGGAAAGTGGAAAGCAGAGCGGGGCACGACTCACGGGTCGAAGACGAGCCGGGTGATGTACTCCTTGGGCATACGCGGCAGCTGGTGCGAGAACACGTTCTGCAGCCCTACCAGCCACATGAGCACCTTCTTGTTGGGCTTCTGGCTCAGGGAGTTGCCCACCACGTGGAACTCGATTACACCCCTCCGCTCCTCAAGCCTGGCCGCCTCGTCCCTGGCCGAGTGCGCCGACAGAAAGTTGGTCTGGGAGCAGGAGAGAGGAGGTTACACAGAGCCCCTCCCTAAGACAGAAGGGACAGTCCACAGCAGTGCCTCTCCTCCGTGTGCTAGGACGATGTGTATTTGTGGGTTTCGGGGTCCCAACCAATAACACATAAGCCATGAAAAGACAGCCTCCCGCGTGTCCACGGAGACTTGGTACAGACCAGGAGTCACCAGGCTTTCTCTGAAGGGCCAAACAGCTCATGTTTGGATCTGCAAGTCAGGAGGCCTCTGCGGCAGCTCCAGACACTGCAGCGGGGTGAACGTGGCCGGGACCACGCAGACACTGTCGTGAGAAGAACCCGCTGGGACCACGCGGACACCAAGGCAGGGAGAACGCGCCGGGACCACGCGGACACCGCGGCGGGGAGAATGCGCCAGGACCACGCGGACATGTGTGGGCAGGGCAGAGCGCCCGAGGACTTGATTTAATGGGGGAGGCAGCCTGTGTCTGTCCTGTGCGCTACAGCCTGCCAGTCCTTGGTTTTGGGAATCCCGTCTGGCTGAGCACCCTTGGGATCCCAGACCCCAAATTCTCCCTGAAGACCCACGACTGGCAGTCACATCTATACTACCAGCACCTCTTTTTCAGAGGAAGAGAGGCTTCTTTGAAAGGAGTCATGTTGACCACTCTCAACCAAGCTGGCAGTACAACCTCCTACCAACACCTGCGCCCCATCCTATCTAACCCACGCAGTCGGGTGCAGGTCAGTGTTCAACAAACAGACCTCCAAGGCAGAAGGGCCAGCTGCTGGCACACGCCCGCTTCACTGGTCTGTGGCTGATGCTGGAGGCCCATGTGCCACTGCGGCCAACACGTTTAAATTCCTGAGAATTTAACAGTTGCCTTGTGTGTACCAGTACAAGGCGACTTCAAGACACTACTAAATCCACCCAACAAATCCTGAAATGTGTGACTATATCTACACTTCACAGATGAAACAAACTGAGCAAAACTATTCTGTGAAGTTACTAAATCCCCGACAGACATGTACACAAAAAGTCCCAAGGACCGGATACCTAAAAGGAAATGGGAAGAGCAGTCTTACAAGGAGATCGTCTCTTAACAGCATTCCAATCCTGTGAATTATCCTCAACTGCACAAAACAAATCTCTAAGGAAACATGACAAATTAAACATGGACACCTTCACCCAGCAGAGCCATTCTAAAAAAAAATTTTTACACATGTTTTGAAAAAGCATCTCATTTCTTCATTTCCTGGAAGCTGTCAGAAACGTCTAAAACTGCTTTGCCCCTGGATACGACATGAGAAGACAGCAGTCCTTTTGCCCAAAGACTTTACTTGAATCTAATCATGAGTAAACAGACAAAGCAGGACTCTGCAACAATGGTCCTGCCACAAAAGGCCAAAAGAGGGCTGGGAAACTGTTCTAGGATAAACTAAACAGATTAAAGAGGTGAAGAGATCAGAATTAAATGCAATGTGTAACCCCAGACTGATCCTCTAACAACAGGAATAGATACTA
Organism: Bos taurus; assembly: GCF_002263795.3. NCBI lineage: Eukaryota > Metazoa > Chordata > Mammalia > Artiodactyla > Bovidae > Bos > Bos taurus. The sequence continues at coordinate 157,347,753 of NC_037328.1, read as the reverse complement.
TAAAAACAGAATTAGGATATATGGGGAATCTGGATATGGGCTGTACATGAGGCCAAGAGTAATATAACTCTAAGCAAACTTTTCGACAAAGGGCCAGGTGACAAATATCTCAGGCTTTGTGGACACACTTCAGTAAAACTGCCTATCCACACATCAGATAATAGGGTAGTCCAGCTAAATTTTCTGGTAGTGATAACTACACTGTGGGAATGCAAATGAGTAGTCTCAGTCTTCAGAGACACATGCAGAAAACAGTCAGGGGTGCAGTGTTACAACATCTGTATCTAATCCTGAAATGGTTCCACATGGCTTACAGGAGAGGGAGACAGAGGGATAGTGAACGTGCCATGCAAGCCATTTGTGAGTCTAAATAAAGAGCCTCTGGATCTTTATCACGGAATTTTTGCAACATTTATGAGGGTTTAAATTTTTCAAGATAAAAAGTTGAAGCAGGAGGAATGCCTTCAACGGTGGGGATTATGTTTCCCCACGATGCGGCCGTCATCAGCAGAATTAACCTCTCGTCAGCCTGCCTGCCGCTCAACCTTGAGCATCAGACAACACGCAAACGGGGGCACAGCTCCCCCGGCAACTCCACCCCGTCCCCAACAGCGCGAGCGGCTGCAGAGCGGACGGGGTCCACCCGCGGGCGGCTCGCGCTCCCCCTGCTGACCTCTGGCCCAAGCATCGCGGTGGGGTCTGTGATGGTGGACATGACCTCGTGGATTAACTCCAGTGGGATATCGCCCATCACCCGGGGCTTCTTGGTCTCCTCCAAAACATGAGACTCGTTCATTTTCCTCTTTTCTCCTTGATGATCAAAACAAAAGGGCAAACGATGGGTTATTTCAAACACAAAGCACGTGCCAACTAATCCAACTGATTTTCTAATATCACTGAAAGGTGTGGACATCTGCCCTCCCTGTACCAGGGAGAAGCGGCACAGCAGAAGGCGGGAAAGAGGAGGTAACTCTTTTTGCAGTAACTGCCCACCATTCTTTTTTTTCTATTTTATTTATTGGCTGGGCAGCATGTGGGATTTCCTTGAGCAGGGACTGAATCTCTGCCCCCTGCACTGGGACACAGAGTCTTAACCGCTGGCCCACCAGGGAGCCCCCAGGTACCCACCATTCTGAAGAGCATTTGCTCTCTACGCTAAGGTTTTTAACCTGACGTGAGTTATTAAGGCGCCGCCCCTTCATGTGCACACTGAGAGTGAGTCTGACTGTCACTGGTTGTTAATCTCCATGTTGGAGATTAACTGTCCCTTTGTGGTCAGAAGAATATGGTCCTTATGATAACAAAGGCCAAAACTGCTTGAAACTTGAGTTATGACCTAAAACTTGACCAACTGTTTGTAAATTAAGCATCTTCTTGAGAGAACGTGTACTTCCCGATTTTCAGAGCTCTCTCTGTGTCGATTGTGTCTGTGGGGCTTCTGTCCTTCCTGGGAGTTTTGTTTGTTTGATCTATGAATTAATCAGAGATGTTTCTTCAAGTGTTCAACTTCTGGTTGATTTGATCATTTCTCCTTGTAGTTCTGTTAAGTCTTCCTTTCATACATGTTTGCGTGGATGTATGTGTATACACATCTGTGAATGTATGTTACATATGTGTGTGTCTACATGTACTGGAAACACACTCATGGACTGTTTCACTTTGCTGGTGAATTTAATTTTTGTCATTACAAAATGACCCTCATGATCTCTCATAATCCTTTTTTGCCTTAAAATGATGCCTCACAAAGTGAGCAGGGCCCCTGGCCTTGGAAGTAGGTACATTCATTCCCAGGATGTCACAATATATCACAAGTTGGAACAGGCCAGGCAAAAGCAGGGAGAACTCTCTCCCACTCGACTCCTTAGACTACATGGCCGCTTTCTGTCCTACTAACATGATGTTTGGTTTTTCTTTTTTTTTCCTTCTGTCATAATTTATTTATTTTACAATTAAATTTTTAAATGCTCAAATCTAATTTATCCCTCGGTTGTGGATTCCAGTAAGCAGGCTCCATACAGCATTTGCTCCATCTTGAGCTAAACAGCAGCAGAGCAATGTCAAGCATCTTATCCGTACAAGATGCTTTTCCAAATATGAGGCTACTTACTAAAACAGCTTTTGTTGAGTTTGTGTTTTTATAACTTTTTAGTTGTTATTATTGGAGGTGAGTGAGAATATTTTCCTTCATTTGACCAACTCTTCAAATCCCACAATTCCACAAGAATAATGGTGTGAACTATTTATTTTGGAGCTGAGATTTATACCCAATATGCCCCAAACTTGATAGCCTGCTGAGTGCTGCAGTAAGAAAGCACCGTGGGCTATATCCAAGTTCAATGGCAGAGTTTCTAGAATGATCAGTAACGTCCCCCTTGGAAGTGGCCCCAGTGCTGCACGCTTAGTCCTTCACAGAAAACCCTGTTCTCTCCCCATTTCATGACACTTCTCTGTCAAACTTTGCTTGTGCCAAGATGTGTCTGATGTCACGGCTGTGGACACAAATGCAGCCTTCGGAACATTCTGTAACTGTGAAACGCCTCTAGCATTAAGAGAGTTTTTTGCCCACATGGCAGATTACATTCATGGCCAAATTCCTTCCCCTCCTGTCTCCTGCTTCTGCCATATGATTCTGCGGCTCTTCCTACAAAAGGAGTCAAGGCCATCTCCTCACCCCTTGACTCTGAGTCTGACCATGTGATTCGCTTCCGATGACAAACTAAAGCAGGCAGCATGCTATGCCAGCTACAAGCTTAAGCTGCAGGAAACTGCGTTTCTTCCTGCTCTCTGGTGCTTCTGCCATCATCATAAGGCCGTATTCTGCCCCAAGGAAAGGAAAAGACACCCAGTGGTCCTCAAAGGAGGGTGAGAATTATGCAAGCACAGCCTGTCGGAGACGAGCCGTATCAGCCACCTCCTAGGCAGCACACAGAATGAGTGAGCTGTGACGGTAAAGGATCACAGTTTGAGACTCTGCATTTCGAGTTGGTTTTTACACAGCAATAACCCATGCAGCTCAGAGGGAGTTCCAGCCATTAGATCCCTGACACGCACAGAGCGCAGGCGACCTGAGGCTCCCTTTGGCACTCCTCAGATAACGGAGCTTCTCAGGTGAATCACAGCCCTCGCTGATGCCCTCCGAGCTTACCTGGGTTTGCCTCAAGCCCGGACGCGCCTCGACAGGACGGACTGGCGCTCCCTCCGTTCTGCTGTTCAAGGGAAGCGGAGCTTGAATTGTAGGAAACTGTCCCGGCCACGGGAGGTGGACTGATAACTGCCCCAGGAGAAGGAAGAGAAAGCATTAAACGCGTCTTTCTTCAGTGGTAATGAACCAAGTGCACGTGAGACCACCCACTGCTGCCCAGCACCCCAAAGGAGTCATCTCTAAGACAGAAGCTACGCGGCCAGTGTGAGCTTGATGATACAGACAAGGGTAGTCACAACCCGCTGGATAAAATGAAGACATTTGAGTCCAAAGTGATAAAGTAAGAAATGAACAAATAAATAATGGGGAGAAGGTAAAACTCTCCTTACAGGAGAATGGCAAGAAATAAGGAAGCAATGATGGAAGTTGGGGAGAGAGGGGCGGTTAGGGAACAGCCAGCACATAATGACTGATTCAGGGAAGAATCGTCTGTATACACTGAATCTTGTGACTGTAATTTTGATAAAGATAGAATAGCCTCAAAGTATCTCCCGACAAAACTACCTTTTTTTTTAAATTACCAAAGCAGAAAAGTTAACACTACAGTGGAGAAATCTCAAAAACCCCATCCTAACCCAGCAACAAACTTCACGCCAGCGACAACAGGAGAGGCCAACACTACACACCTCCCGGTGCGACAGAAAACGGCTGTGAACCGCGTGGCTAAAGGCAGGATTAAAACAGTAGCCAGATTAAGGAATGATACTGCATCGAGGTTGAAATTCATCACTGTGATAACTGCTGGGGTTAAATACAAAAACACTCTTGCTCTTAGGAGATCCCTACTGAAGTCAGCAAAGGGACATGACCTTTGTAACCATCAGACCGTTCAGAAGACAGACAGGTACATACACACACGTTAGTACATGGAGAGAGACAGAGAGAAGCAGGAGAATTAACAACAGTGAGTCTGGAGCAGCAAATAGTGTCTCCAAACAAAACCATTTTGTCTTGTCTTTAAAAAAAAAGAAAAAGCCAAGGTAGGAAGTAGGACGTTGTTTGCCCAAGCGTGGCTGATGGCAGCACGGCCGTCGGTGACACCGCGCGCAGACCTCGTCTGATGGCGCAGACAGAGGCCCCAGAGCATGCCACCTCGGTGTCGGGGCGACCACAGGGGACGCCCCCGCAGCCAAGAGTGGTGAAATAAGCAAAACGAGCTACAGAGACCCGTGCACACAGCTCCTAACTGAACAGCAACTGGTATGTAAAGAATCGGAATATACTGATGGCCAATGTGTGTTAGCTTCAGGTACCCAGCGAGGTGAACCCGTTACACACTTACATATACCCACTCTTTTTTATGTTCTTTTCTCATACAGGCCATCACAATAAGTGTTAAAAATAAAAATAGCCATATATAGGTGAGACCCCCCTCAGATGCACACACACGAAGGAAGCAGAAGAGACTGAAGCGCCAGGCTGCAGGCCTTCCCTTCCAGCAAACAGGCCTCCTGAATTTCAAAGGACACCAGATCGCTTCCACACAAAGAGGAAGCTCTGGTGACTCACAAGACATCCGAGAGCCTTGCCAAAGTTCAGAGCCATCATTGTGACTGTCATTCTCACAGGCACCTGGATGCACAGACATGCCAATTAGGGAGAACATTACCCTTTTCTTCCCCCACAGAGAACACACTGCAATTACAGCAGAACAGAAGTCAGCTGGCTTCCAACGGCGGCAGGGAACACTGGGTGCGATCCGGCTGAACTGGGTGACAGCCGGAACCACTGGGGGTGAACCTGACATCCTGGGGCAGAGACACCGCCATCTCCATGCTATGCAGCGACGGGTGAGACCTGGGGAGCAGGGCAGGCCAGGAGGCATCCGGGTGAGACCTGGGGAGCAGGGCAGGCCAGGAGGCATCGTGAGCAACAGGGTCAGGGAAGTCTCACCGGCTCCATCCCTCCAGAAGAGAACTTACTGGGCCTGCCTGGAGTCCTGGGTCCGCACCCGATCATTCCTCTTTCCTTGCACATGGGTCTGCCTGCGCGTCTGCGAGGCACATGGGGCACGCAGGGCAGTGCAGCGGCAATCAGACGCGATGGGAAACCCAGTTCCATCACTCGGGAGGCCCTGCTTTGGGGACACTGACTGCTCCTTTCTGAGCTCCCATCTCTCATCCATATACAGGGGTTAACCTCACCAACTTCTCCTGGTTCTGGCTAGAGCTTAAAGACCCAAGGCAAACCTCACCAGCCAGCACTCACTGGAAGTGCAAACTATTCTCATGGATAAACTGGATCTGACCACGTAGGTGTCACACTCACGAAAAGGGGATTGGGCAGCGTGGTGAGTGCTGAGGACAGCAGGGCTCGAGCTGACGCCCGTCAGACCCTCCAGGAGCTCAAACATCCGAAGGCCATGCCCTCGGCCAATTATGCCACAGCCTCTTGGCAGGGGCCTCAGAATCAGTAGGTTTTTATTTTTCATTTTTTTTAATATTTATGCATTTGGATTGTGGGGTTTTAGGAGACGGCGATGGCACCCCACTCCAGTACTCTTGCCTGGAAAATCCCATGGATGGAGGAGCCTGATAGGCTGCAGTCCATGGGGTCACAAAGAGTCGGACACGACTGAGCGACTTCACTTTCACTTTTCACTTTCATGCATTGGAGAAGGAAATGGCAACCCACTCCAGTGTTCTTGCCTGGAGAATCCCAGGGACGGGGGAGCCTGGTGGGCTGCCTTCTATGGGGTCACACAGAGTTGAAGCGACTTAGCAGCAGCAGCAGCTGCAGCCTTCAAGCTCTTCATGGTGGCATGTGCAATTTGGTTCGCTGGCCGAGGAGGGAAGCCAAGCCCCTTGCGGGGAGTGAGGCGCATGAGCCACTGGCCCTCAGGTAAGCCCCAGCATCAGCGGCATTTAGATCCCGTGGGTGGTGCCTCTGAGCAGCCAAGCTGAAGAACCAGGGACAGGATATTATCAAGGTTCCATGAATGTTTGGAAGAAAGGAGACTCAGCCCTTGCTGGAAGGCATGGCGAGAATTAGAAAAGGGTTTGTCAGGGAGACGTCGTCCGAAAGTCAGGTAAGTTACAGACAGACAAGCGAACAGCACGGGGGCAGAGACAGACACGGCACCCAGGTGCGGGGGGAGCTCGCCAGGAAAAGCCGACACAGGGCTGGAGTCCTGTCCACGCACAGAAAGGCCCCGAAGGGCTGCGGACTGTGAACCAGAGAAACGTGAGATTATATTTTATGGCCTAAGGTGAAAAAACACAACACAAAAGGTGTCTTTGACATGGTTTTGGGAACAAGAATCCAAACAAAGAAGGTTTGATCCAAACCAAAATACCTCATTCCTAATTATTCTGCTGGGTAGGACTTCATTATATTCACATCCAAACTCAGGCTCCAGATGAAATACTGTTTTAATCACCTTCTCTGGTGCAGTATGCTCAGTGAAAGAAGTTGCGTTCTGTGTGATCCCGCTCGTGTGGTGCTCTAGAAAAGCACAGCCGCACGAACAAAGGAGGAACCAGAGGGGGCTGCCCCGGCTGGGCTCAGCGCTGAGCTCGAAGCCGCGGGGGGACACAGCGCCGGGGGTTCACCAGAAGCCACAGGACCACACACTAGGGGTGACTTTTGCTGGATATAAAAACAAACCAGGGGAGGTGTGGAGAATGGCAAGAACAAATGGCCTTTGCTGGAGGCAGCACTCACGGGCCCCCGGGACACACTGAACCAGATCTACTGAAAAGTCGACACCAACATTCTGCGTTCTGCCTCTCCCCAAGGCCACACAGAAATGCCTGCTCTGGGACCTCCTGACAACCTTCTCCGAGGCTTCTGAGCATCAAGGCAGGAATTCAGACCCCGTCTCCAGAGTCAGTGTGACTCCAGGCCACATGTCCTCACCAAAGGCCTGCTGAGGCCCTGAGCCCACAGGGCACTGCACGTCCTGAGACTGGGCCCCACCGTTACCCGAGAGCAGCCTGATGCTCAAAACAGACGTCTAGACTCACAAGCCAGACTGAGACGTGACTGCAGGGCAGGCTGTGACCAAGCCTGTGTCTTTAAACAGTTGCCGTCTGCCTGCAGACCTGAGTGCCGGGTGCTTCGCCCTCCGCACAGCTGTGCAGGGCGGGCTGAGCAAACCTCAGGGCAGAGCAGCAGCTGCAGCGGTCTTAGCTGTCTGCCTCGCACCTGCCTCCTCGGGAACAGAGATGTCGATGCCAGGTTTGCCAAAGTGTTTACTTTTCTTTGCTGACTCTAGTCTTTAATTTCTTGATGAAAAATGCAAACAAATGCACGGTGAAGGGCAACAAACACTTCCTGGTTGTGTTCTGATTTATGCAAAAACAATTTTTTTTTTTTTACCTGTTTGGATTCCAAGCTGGCTGGTTCTGGAAGAAGCTGAGAGAAAATCCTGATCCCAGATGGGAGAGTTTTGACTATAAACTTCTTCTTCTAACATGGACAGAAACCTAGGCATAAGAATAAAGGCAATAGTGAGATCACAAGTTATACATCACTAGGGGACAAGTGCCAGGCACCCACGGTGATCGCACCAGCACTAGCATCTCGTCCTCAGTTATCACTAGGGGACAAGTGCCAGGCACCCATGGTGATCACACCAACACTAGCATCTCGTCCTCAGTTCAGAAATATGGAACAGTCGGTCAGTTATGACCCGGGTGATGATTTAATTGGGCAGCCTTGGTATATTCAAACAGAAATGCATTTCTACAAATGTATTCTCTTTGGGCTCCATGTAGGTATTAATAGATACAACCTAGACCACACAGAGAATTACATCAGTGGAAATGCACTTCACCAAGTCCCCCGGGAGAATCCTGGACCGAGAGCTCGGCTCTCCTCAGAGCTGTGGTTGTCATTTCCATCACAAAAGCTGCTCGTGTTTACTGAGTCCTTGCCACATGCCTACACTGTTCTGAGAATGTTTTATTGAATCTTCTCATCAACACAATGAGTTACAGATTTTATTTTTATTTATCACACACATGTACACATAGCTCTTACTATAAGATGGACACTGTTGTAAGCAATGAACGTATATTAATTCACTCGCTCTTCCGAATAACCCGATGAGGTAGGATCCATCACTGTGCTCATTTCATCGATAAAAGTAACGTAGTGCACAGGCAGACTCAATCACTGGTTCAAAGGCCCACAGCCAGCGAACCACAGGGCCGAGACTGACTACCGTGTTCTATCTCCTGTCACATCATAAAACAAGCAGGCCTCAAGTTTCGGGCCCACGGAGACCACCTGCACAGCCTGGTCGGAGTGCAGCCCCCAAGCCCCACCCAGGCTCACTGAACTGGAGGCCTCGAGAGAGGCCCGGCAACCAGACGCCGAGAAGCACCTTGGACAGCTCTAATGTTCCCCCCAGATGCAAAGACTGTGATTAAAATACCAACACAAATCTATACTTCTGGTATTGGAAAGTCTTCCTGCAAACCTCTCTTCAGGGCACATTCATTCCCATGGAGGAATATAGAATAACGGCTAAGAGCTTAGGGTCTAAAACCCAGCTACCAAGCTCACCACTTACTATTTCCGTGACCTTGGGACAAATTCTTAGCTTTCCTCTTCCTCGGTTCCCCTTTTATAAAATGGAAACATCAACAGTAACTTCTGTACAAGGTGGCGGCAAGGAACACACTGCCATGCTTCAGCTGGTACTGACCGCTGAGAAAGTGCTCCTTCATTCACTCAGCAACACTGAATGCCCACCACACGCCAGGTGCCGGGTCAGGCCCTTGAGGACAGAGTAAACACAACCTTGCCTTGCCTTCAAGAAGTTTATATTGCAACGAAGTAAAAGGTTAGCGATTAAACGTCACTGAAATTTAGAAATGCAAAAACCCTTTAAAAAGTATTTCTCCTAATCCATTTAGCAACAAAATCTGACCTGAACATACGCAAGATTATTTACAGTCTTTATAAATGGATTTTCTTCGGGGGACCTACCCCCACCCCAAAGCTATGACATATATTCTAAGTCCTGTTATCTTTATAAAGGGGTCAAGTTACCTTAAAACTTGAATTGTGAATCCTACCAAGTTTGGATCACTGATTAAGGACTTAGATTAAAATTAACATCATCATCATCACAATTAGGGAAAGTACCACTAATCTCCTCATTAATCAAAGAAGGCAGGGGGAGGCTGGGTTTCGACAGTGAAGACAGGTGGGAAAAGTCCTGGGGGTCTTCTGACTCGCCTCTCACACTCAGATTTAAGAATAAGGATCGGAGAAGGCAATGGCACCCCACTCCAATACTCCTGCCTGGAAAATCCCATGGACGGAGGAGCCTGGTGGGCTGCAGTCCATGGGGTCACTGAGGGTCGGACACGACTGAGCGACTTCACTTTCACTTTTCACTTTCCTGCATTGGAGGAGGAAATGGCAACCCACTCCAGTGTTCTTGCCTGGAGAATCCCAGGGATGGGGGAGCCTGGTGGGCTGCCGTCTATGGGGTCACACAGAGTTGGACACGACTGAAGCGACTTAGCAGCAGCAGCAGCACGAACATCGACCTGCACTTCGCCATGGGACACATGGTTTAAAGAAACAGCAGGAGCCACTTTTTGCCAAGCTCATCACCATTAACTGACGCTTTGAAACACTTCTGGATATTTCCCACCTAACAGAGAAAGACTGGCAGCAACAGGAGGCAGCATCCTTACTGAGATCACAGCTTGCCCTTGCTGACGAGGGGAGGTTCCGGACGCATCTCTTCCGGCGGCCCAGCAGAGCCTGCTGTCACCTCGCCCAGCCCTCAAGACTTCCCGACTGCCCTTCATCACAGAAGCACATTTCCTTTCCTTTCCCAGGCTCCTTCTTTATGAGCAATTATACAATAGGAACACTTCATGAAGCCCTAAGAGACTTACCAAAGAAAAATGCCATTAATAATTTAGGAAAATAGTCATGCGTGTGTTATACATGTATATAATTACTTCAATACAATAAAAGACAGTCTCATCTAATGTCATGAAGTGTACGTAGGATAAAAGAACACAATACATGGAGAAAAAGACAGAAATGTCTAAAAGCACAGAACGTAGACCGCAGTGGTGGGGCTCCGGTGACCCTTTGCCTCTTTGCTCTCTCTGAGTCACATCTCCACCAAGTGCCCACTCATTGCTTTTAGAAGGAAATGCAGACACTAACGTTTCAAACACCTGTGTGACTCGGCCCATGTGGGGCACGGCACACACGAAAGTCAAGCAGGAGGAACGGCTGGAGCCCCTGCTGATGCAGAGGTTGGGGCCACTCTTCTCCTGCAGGGGTCTGGGTTCAATGCCCGGCTGGGGAACCAGGATCCCGCCTGCCAAGCAGCACAGCCAGAAAAAGAAGGAAGAAAGGGCAGCGCAGGAAGTGCAGGAAAGTAAGGTGCAAGCCCTGAGGATTCGCCTGACAAGCAGGGGCCCCATGGGGTGAGTGGCATCTGCAGCCTGACGTTGAGCCAGGCCCTGGCTCCAAATGGCACCTCTGGCTTCAGTACACGAGACTCTGCTGCCGCGTCTGCAGGTATAATCCCTAACAGCCGCCACTGTTGTCATATTCCATGGAAAGGGACTGAGGAGGAGAAGTGGGTGGTAGCTTTACCCCACCACTAGTAACAGAGAAGCAAAGAAAGTGGCATTGACCTTCCCAGCTGACCGGCGTGAGCACGCCAGAACTACAGGCTGAAGGAACAAAGCACTGAATTGGCAAATATCTGCAAGAAGGAAAATGAGCTTGCTATGGGAAAATCCTCTCCTATGCAAGATAATTAAAATTTCCCTTTAAGCATCATAAAAGGTGTGATGAGGGAGGGGTCCTCTGTCCCTTGGCTCAGAGGCAGGACGACAACTATAATCTGAACACATGAAACATGGCTTATGCAGCAGATGTAACAGAGAAACAAGAAAACTACTTTAATCTCTAAGGAAAGGAGCTTAGACCAGTTAAAAGGCAGCCACGGAAATACAGGAGCATCCCAGAGTTCCTAACCTGTTTAGGGGCAATACTGAGCTGCTGTTTAAGTCCTTCTGGACCTTCCTCCCTGCAGGACACCAAGTGTTCGGGCCCTGCCTCATCCTGGGTGCTGGCTGTCCTCAGGAAACGCTGCAAACCAGGTCACTAGGACCCATGTTCAGCTAAAGCTCGTGAGAATTATCCTCTACCTAACACTGGAGACTCACGCTAGACTGCAAAAACAAACCCGCGTTCAGCTAAAGCTCGTGAGAATTATCCTCTACCTAACACTGGAGATTCACGCTAGACTGCAAAAACAAATTGTTCTGTCCGTTTCCATCAGAAAATCATTTTTGTTGTTGTTTTGGACCTAACTTATCTTTAAAAATTAAAATGATCGTCTTTCCTGAGACACAAATTAGGTAACCCAGAAATAGCAGCAATCATAAAAATCTAGCTTTTCAGATAAAACAGGCTTCCATCCATCTTTGTTCCAGGAGCAAAACAGCACCTCTCCTAAACTGCTCTCCACCTCACAGCTGTCCGTGACAGAACTCTCTCAGACCTAGAAAGCCTGTTCAAATGACATCTTCCGCCCCCACCGTCACAGCTCTGATGCGTCGTCACCTGCACCCTCAGGGGCCAGCCACTTAGGCTAAAGTCTGCGTTCTTCACACTGAAAACCCATTTCCAAGCTCAATGGTGTACACTGTACCTTCCTACCACCCTGACCTATTTCCTACATTTGGAAAATATTTAAGTGCGTCTTTACACGCTGGACGTCTAGCA